>NC_050095.1:4844513-5119513 GCF_009764565.3 Dermochelys coriacea | reverse complement strand
ACGGCTGTGTTTGCCGGGCTGTGAAACTCCATCTCTGGTTAGCCCCGCAGAAAGGATCATAGAAGACCAGGGGTGGAAGGGACCTCAGGAGGTCATCTAGTCCAACCCCCTGCCATGCCAGGCCCCAATTTTTGCCCCAGATCCCTAAATGACCCCCCTCAAGGATTGAACTCACAACCCTGGGTTTAAGCAGGCCAATGCTCATACCACTGAGCTATCCCTCTCCCCACCTTGAGGGCAATCAAGTGGGTGGAAAAGCAGCAGCCCCCTGGCCAGTTGGGCATTGCTGTGTGCAGGTAACCCCTGCCAGGCAAGAGAGACCCAGGGCAACCGAGGCAGGCATTGGAGTCTCCACTGGCATTTGTCCAGTTCAGAGGAGGAAGGTTGGAAAAACTCTCTGGGGAAGTGCTGAGCTCTGGGCCCAGCCGGGCACAAAGGCGTCTTGCCTCTGAGCGGTGTCAGGTTTCAGGAGAAATATGGATTGGACGGGGGCTTGATTCGGGAGGGATGGAGAATAAATCCCTCTGTGACGAAGTGGGGATTTTCTTGTTTTTCCCATAGGTTGCACACAAATGCATGACACCCTCTGATGGCTAACACCCCCCCTCCCGCCCCCCCGCCAGGATCAACAGCCTCTTGTTCTCAGACTGAACCCGGGCAAACTCAGCTCCCAGCGGTTGGCGCTGGCTCTGAGATATCGCCCTTTGTCACGGCATAGAACCCAGAGTCCTGTTGTCCTTGCTAAGCCAGGCCTATGCCGTGGGGATTGTGCAATGCACCAGCCCCTTTCCAACCATGCATCCGGGGAGGCGGCTGCCCGGCCACCGCTCCTCATCCGGTGCTGGCGGCCGACCAAGAGGAAATGGGGTATTCCCTGGGTGGCGGGTGTGCTGCTGTCAACAGCAAGGGGCACATGTGCTCGGGGTCTCTGCCAATTTGGAACGCAGCCCGGGAGAAGCTTATCATGTCCTCGGCTATCGCAAGGGAGTGCGCATCCCGGCTCTCCCTGCAGGAGCAGCTGCAGGCAAGCCTGTCCCTCTCCTTCCGCCCTCGGCCACAGATTTTGCACTCCACCCCAGAAGGGGCTGCCCTCGGGGGCAGGTTCCCATGAGCCTGGCGCAAAGAGAAAGGGTTTCCTTGCACGGAGGCTGGCGAGAGGCCGCAGCTCCTGGCGGGGTAGTTTGGGAAGGAGCCGTGATCGATGGAGCTCAGTGGGCTGGAGTCAAAGGGGCCAGACTCAAGTTCATTACAGCCTGGGTGAAGGTCAACATGACCTGCGAGAGGGATGGATGGATGCTGTGGGATCAGGCTCCGGGGGGGGGGCGGGAAGTGGGGGTCACGCTGTGGCATCCGATCACCTAGGTCAGCAAGCTGGGAGCCAGGACTCCTGGTTCTCTCCCCGGCTCTGGGAGGGGAGTGGGGGCGGGTGGGTCAGAGCAGGGGGGCTGGGAGCCAGGACTCCTGGGTTCTCTCCTCAGGTCTGGGAGGGGAGCGAGGGGCTGGTGGGTTAGAGCAGGGGGGGCTGGGAGCCAGGACTCCTGGGTTCTCTCCCCAGGTGTGGGAGGGGAGCGGGGGGCTGGTGGTTAGAGCAGGGGGGGCTGGGAGCCAGGACTCCTGGGTTCTCTCCCCGGCTCTGGGAGGGGAGTGGGGCTGGTGGGTTAGAGCAAGGGGGGCTGGGAGCCAGGACTCCTGGGTTCTCTCCCCAGCTCTGGGAGGGGAGTGGGGGCTGGTGGGTTAGAGCAGGGGGGCTGGGAGCCAGGACTCCTGGGTTCTCTCCCCTCTCTGGGAGGGGAGTGAGGGCTGGTGGGTTAGAGCAGGGGGGGCTGGGAGCCAGGACTCCTGGTTCCACTCCCAACTCTAGCAGAGGCCTGAGTCACGTTCATAGCTGGGGGAGGAGGGACGCCCACAGCCAGCGAGCCAGAGATCCACGCAGACGGTGCACAAACCCGCCCCCCCCCCGGCCATGCCCAACTCACACACCTACCCCGCCCCGTTAGCCGCTGCTCGGCCCCGTTATCCCGCCCTGACGTCGGGCCGCCTCTGGTTTTACCTGGCTGGCCGCTGCGGGCTGAGCCATCCGCCGCTCGCCCGTGCGCCCCTGCCCGTGCGCTCCAGCTCCCCGTGCGCCCCGGGCGCGCCATGGCCGCGGCGGTGGAGGCGGGGGGCTTCTTCCTGGGCGCGTTTGGCTGGGGGCTGCTGGGGGTGACGCTGCCTAACAGCTACTGGCGGGTGTCCACGGTGGAGGGCAACGTGATCACCACCTCCACCCTCTTCGAGAACCTCTGGCAGAGCTGCGCCACCGACTCCACCGGCGTCTACAACTGCTGGGACTTCCCCTCCATGCTAGGGCTGACTGGTAACCGGGACCCCCCGCCCCGTCCTCTGCGCCCCGGAGCCCCCCTGCAGAGCCGGGGCCTCCCTCCCCTCCCCGTGCGCCCCCCCATACAGAGCCGGGAGCCCCCTTCCCTCTCCTCCCCGCCCCGTGCGCCCCGGGCCCGGAACCCCCCCCCCCCGCAGAGCCGGGACCTCCCCCTGGGGGCGCCGGGCGCCTTGTGACAGCTGCCCAAGCGGATAGTAAATCGGGGAGAGGGGCTGAGTCTCTGCCCCCCGCCCCGGGAGTATCTCAGCCCAAGTTGGCAACGCTCTTAAGCAAGGCTGCGGAGTGGGGCCTAGAGGATTGGGATGGAGGTAGCTGGGGGGCCAGGACTCCTGGGTTCTCTCGCCGGCTCTGGGAGGGGAGCGGGGTCTGGTGGTTAGAGCAGGGGGGCTGGGAGCCAGGACTCCTGGGTTCTCTCCCCGGCTCTGGGAGGGGAGTGGGGGCTAGTGGGTCAGAGCAGGGGGGGTTGGGAGCCAGGACTCCTGGGTTCTCCCCCGGCTCTGGGAGGGGAGTGGGGGCTAGTGGGTCAGAGCAGGGCGGGCTGGGAGCCAGGACTCCTGGGTTCTAGCTATAGTCCTGCCATAGACTCCCCGTGCCTCAGTTTCCCCCTTTGTGCAGTGGGGCTGGACACTTAAGAGTTGAAGGGAAGGAACGCCCCCCTGAGCAGCTGGGTAGGGGTTGCCAGCTTTCAGGCAGCAGGGGGTGGTGAGGTGCCCTGGCCCGGTGCTTAACTGGCTCCCCACTCCCCAGCCAGGCGGGCAGCCCCTGTTTGCCCAGCCTCACAGGGAGGTGCCAACCGCACGGCTCAGCCCCTGTGCCAGGGCAAATGCTGGGAGCCTGGCCCCAGGTCCCCGCCCTCGCCAAGTGTCCCAAGGGGGCTGGAAGCTCCAGACGCTTTGGGGCTTGGTGCCCTCTGGGCATCCCATGTCCTCACACGCGCTGCCAGGCGTCTGGACCCTGGGCGGGGGGTTGGCTGATGTGTGGTAAGGGTGGTAAGAGTTACATTTGGCGTCCAAACAGGGTCCCCCCAACCCCACAGATGGAAGAGAACCCAGGAGTCCTGGCTCCCAGCCCTCCCTGCTCTAACCCACCAGCCCCCCCTCCCCTCCAAGAGCCGGGGAGAGAACCCAGGAGTCCTGGCTCCCAGACACCCCCCTGCTCTAACCCACCAGATCCCACTCCCCTCCCAGAGCTGGGGAGAGAACCCAGGAGTCCTGGCTCCCAGCCCTCCCTGCTCTAACCCACCAGCCCCCCCTCCCCTCCAAGAGCCGGGGAGAGAACCCAGGAGTCCTGGCTCCCAGCCCCCCCCCCCCCGCTCTGACCCACCAGATCCCACTCCCTCGGAAGCAAGCAGTGCTCGCTCGCTCGCTCTCTGTGAGAGACAAAACATACTCCCGGAGGGAAGTAGGTGAAGGGGGGTCTGGGAGCCAGGACTCCTGGGTTCTCTCCCTGGCTCTGGCAGGGGAGTGGGGGGGTGGGTTAGAAGAGGGCGGGGGCGGCGGTCAGGTTGTCACCTGCTCCTTCAATGCCCCTGTGAATTTCAGTCTGTTTGCCAGCGGAGTGGGTGAGAGCAAAGCTCCCCGCCATGGCCCGTCCCAACGATTACAACAACCTACTACCGCTGCCCAGGCCCGTCAGCCGCTCCGACGGCTGCGGCTCATGGACTGGACCGTCCCCAGTTGGGTCCCTGCGCCGGTGCCATGTGGCCCAGTCCACATCACATTTGCAGCCCGGTTCTGGGTTCAGGTCTACGCAGGATCCAGGACAACAGGGCCCCACTCTCGGGGGATCTGGGCAGCGCCCGGGCCAGCGGGGGCCCCCGCTCCCAGTGGGGACCCGCCGGCGAGGCGGATCGTGCTCACATTAAGCATCTGTACCGTGTGGCCCTCTCGTCCCTCGCCGAGAGGAGGACTGTCCACAGGGATCTGGGTGGCATGCGGGGTTTTTTTTAACCCTATCTGGCGTAGAGACGCGTCTAGCCCGTCCCGGAGGTACCTGAGCGCCTCCCAGTCTTGATTGTATTGACCCTGTCAGGTAGGGGGCGAATCCCCCGAGTCCCATTGTAGATGGGGAAACTGAGGCACGATGAGGTCTAGCTCTTACGCGGCACTTTCCGCTGCTCAGTTGCAAAGAGTTTGGATTGGCCCGAAGCCACGTGGGTCTCCCCTGTCCTAGGTCCGGGGGGCTCCAAGACTTCTCAGCTATTCAGCCCCCTCTTTCCCCATCCTTGTACCCCTCCCCAGGCTACCTGCAGGCCTGCCGAGCCCTGATGATCACAGCCCTGCTCTTTGGCTTCCTGGGCATCATCTGCAGCGTGGTGGGGATGAAGTGCACCAAGGTGGCGAACGGGAACCCCGCAGTCAAGGGGAAGATGGCGGCCACTGGGGGCTGCATGTTCATCCTGGGGGGTGAGAGCCTTGCAATGCCCCCAATCCGCCCCCCTATGGGCCCTGGGGGGAGGGAGCAGTCCCAGGGTGGGGTGCTCCGGCCACGCCCCCGATGGGCCCTGGGGGGCAGGGAACAGCCCCTATTGCTGTGCGGTAAATGCTGCAGGGCCGGGGTGGTGGGGCTCGTGGGCCCCCCCCCCCCCAAGGCGCTTACACTCTCCCCTCTCCCCCAGGCTGTGCGGGATGGTGGCACTCTCCTGGTACGCCTTCAACATCACCCGCGACTTCTTCGACCCCCTCTTCCCCGGCACCAAGTGAGTCCGGCGGGCTGGGCGGGGGGCAGCAGGGGGAGACCCCGTCCCCACCCCATGGGAGGCACACGGCCCTGACCCCCCCCCCCCCCGCCGTCTCTCCGCACCTGCAGGTATGAGATCGGCCCGGCGCTGTACCTGGGCTGGAGCGGGTCCCTGCTGGCCATCGTCGGGGGCGGCTGTCTCCTGGGGTCCTGCTGCACCCAGTCCTCGCGGGACAAGAGGTAACGGTGGGTGGGGGGCCTTTGATCCCGGGGGGCCTGCTGGCCCCCCCCCCCAGGACTCCGGCTTTGCGTGCGTGTGACCCCGGCCCTCCCCTTGTGTCCCGCCAGCTTCAGCTACCACAACGCCGCGCCCAAAGCCGGCCCCGGTCGCCCGCGAACTTCCAATGGCAGCAGCGGCGGGCAATACGGCAAGAACGCCTATGTCTAGGCGGGGGGCCGGGGCCGGGGGGGGGACGACCCGCTGCAACCCCCCCCCCCCGCACCGGACTCCGCCCTCCCGGCCCCCCGTGCAGGGACGTGTCGCCCCGATCCCCCGGGAACGGGAGAGGGGGCAGGAGCGTTTGACAACTTGCGAGGCCGGAAGACTCCGCTCGATCACCCAGCCCAGGGCCCCCCAGGGCCCCCCAGGCCAGGATCCCAGAGGGCGAGCCACACCCCGTGCTGCAGCGGAAGACGGGGGGAAAAAAACCCCAAAAAAACCAACCACCACCCCCCGCCCCCCCCCCAATGTCCCTGCTCAGCTGACTTGGGGGGAAAAGTCCTTCCTGACCCCAAATCCCGTGATCGGTTGGACCCGGAGCATGGGAGCATCCAGGCAGCTGGAAAGAGGGTTTTCTGGCCCACCCCGCCAGCGTCTCATCTCCAGCTGTGGCCGATCCCCGATGCGTCAGAGAAAGATGGGGGGAGAAAAATACCCCAGATGCACCTGGCTCATTGGGCACATTGGGAGGTGGAGTGGGGGCGGGAGGGGGGGCCTTCCTGACCCTAGCAGCAACCAGCTGAAGCCCTGAAGCATGAGTCTAGATTCGAGCTTCCCAGTGCAAACAGGAATTTTTCAATGAGACTTTTTTTCCCCATGGGAAAAGGCCGATGCGCGGAAAACGATACTGTCTGGGGAAGGGGTCGGTTCTGCTTCATGGCCCTGGTTTTTTTTGGGGGGGGTGAGGGGGGGCGATTTAAAAAAAAAAAAAGAGAGAGGGTCAGAAAATGTCAAAAGGGGGAAGTTCCACGGTTTTGGCTGGAAAGGCCGATTCTAGTTCAAGTCCGAGCGGAGACAAAACGGGGAGATGCTGGCCTTTCCGATGAACCTTCGGCTCCGGAACGTGGTGGCGATTTCCCTGTGGGGGCTGCGGGGGGTGTCGATCATTTGCCCCCATCAGCTTGAAGACCCGCGGGGGGCTAGGAAAACAGAGCCCAGCGCTGCCGGCGGACCGGCTCGGAGGGAAGCGAGGGCGGGGTTCACCTCCCCGGTGGTGCGCGGTGGGGCCGATGCGTCGCGGAGGCGGCTGGAGGCCGCGGCCGCCTGGAGTTCGCGGGGGCCAGGGAGCTGCCTGGGAAAGGCGGCCGCGCAGAGCCAGACTTTTCCACCCGTTTCGTGCGAAATAAATGTGCTGTTTGAACGCCAAGGCCAGGCGTTTCCTGGGGTGGGTGGGTACCGGGCTGGCCGGAGCCCCAGCCGGTAACCAGGACTGCTTGGGGGGCAGCGACACATTGGCGGCACTGCTACAGGGATGCGTCGTGTAGCTTGGGCAGGAGAGGCTGGCGCACGGGGATGAGTAAGGCACGGGCCCCGGCCAATTTGAGGCCCCCCCCCCCCTGCAGGAGCAGCAGCCCCTGGGTAGAATTGCGGGGGGGGGGAACTGTGGTCCCGCCCTCTGGCCCGGTGCTGGTAAGAGCTGCCCACGGAGCCCGAAAGCAGCCTCCGGCTCACATGGGGGCTCCCCAGGAAGCTCTTACCACTCCTGGCCTGGCTGCGGGTGGGTTCCGGGGGGGGAAGAGGAGGAGCAAGAGGCGGGACCCCAAATGTTCTTTGCGCTCAGGGCCCCAATAAACTCTCAACCCACCTCTGTTCATGCACTAAACGCCAGAGGTCCCCCCCCCCACCCCGTTTGCAGATCTTGGTCAGGGCCTCTAACCCCGGACTTGGGAGGGGGGCAGGCCTGTTTCATGCCAATGACTAACTCAAAGGCCTAAAACACAGGGGGGAGAAAAGTTCTCGGCGTTAAAGAGCTACCCTTCCCCCGGGGCCAGGCAGAGCTAAAAAGTCACAACCAGCCTCACACCTCCCCACCCCCTTGCAGGAAAAAGACACCAGAGCCTGGATGCTACTAAGATTACCAAAGTTAACCCTTTCAGGCCTCCATAAAGAAGCAAACCTCTGTTCCTCCTTTTTCATCCCAGCTCGAGCGAGCCGGAGCCCAAAGAGGGAAAGGGAAAATGGGACCCTGTTTGCAATAGAAACTTTAATCTCAACGCTCGGGGCGGCACCTGCCACCCCTTGCCCGTGCAATGATTACAACCCGGTCCTGAAAAGAAATCAACGTTAAAAATCGTATCTATAAAACAGCCAACGGGGGAGAAAATAAATCCAGGTCAGTTATAAAACGTCAGCGGGACCGACTGCACCGCTACCAGCCAGAGGGGGGCGGTAGCAAGCAGCACGGAGGGTGGGAATTGTCGTTAACCGAAGAAAAAGTCCTACTTGGACTTTCATCAGCCCTGACCGATATTAACCGAGTCCTCATACAGCAAGGCCAGCCGGGGTAAAGAACCGCTTAGCCCACCGAAAGGGACGTGGAAAAGGGAAACATTAACGGGGCTGCGTCTTTTTTAGCTACACAAAGGCCTGGGAGGGGTTTTGCCAAGAAGGGGAAACAAATTTTGTTTCTCTGCGAAAAATACATCAGGAAAGAGCCGTTTTTCCAAGAATTTGGATGAGTTTTCATCAAGAGCTTGTCACTGTGCAAGGGAGATTTTCTTAGGGGGGAAAAAAAAGGCTTTTTTTGGTTCATTACAAAAACTAATAAATCCAGCCAATATTTTTCCCCCAATGGACTCTGACTGGTTTGTAAACCACACACATCAAGCAGAAATGGCTGGCTGGCTGGCTTTCACTTGCTTTACAGGGCTCGTTGGAGGTCGGCTACGGGGGTCCCGTGCTCTCTCAGCCCCCCGACGGCTTGGAAAAAAGGGAGACGGGTATGAGAAAAATCTCAACAAAAATGAAGAAATAAAAAAAGTGGTTTTGTCTCAATTTTCCTGCAGGACAATTTCAATTTCCTAGCGAAAATTCAAAAGTTGACTGATTTTTGATTTGGGGCGTGGTGACATCTTCATGGGGGATGTAGTTCAGGCACCTCGTGCCCCCTTTCTGGTCTGTAGCCCAGATGCCCTGGCTGGACTATATCTCCCATGATGCACCACTGCCTCCATGCATCATGGGAGCCCCTGCTGCATTACTGGAGATGCAGGCCAAGCCCATAGGAGGCATGAAGCCCCCGAATGACAACTCCCTGAGTCCAAATTGAAAATTTTTCATTTTTGAGGCATATGCGTTTGTTTTTCCAACCAAAAGCCGCAACTTCCAAAGCAGACGCGTTTTCCCCAAAAGTTTCTCTGTGGCAGACACCCCCATCACGCCCGGGGTGGATAATTCTCCTTTGTGAGGCAATTTCCACTCAACCCTCGCGCCGAACCTTCAATGCAGGACCGCTTTTCTCCTAAGCGTGCGTTGGGCGTTAGCCATCGCACACCACAAACGAGAAGAGATTGAGAGGATCTGAATTAAAACCGATGCCCAGCTGGATGAGGGGAAGCATGGGGGCTAGGTGCATGTCTCGCTCCAGGGCCGAGATGCTGCGAAGATGGATGCACAGACGGAGAGAATCCAATTAGTTCTCCGGGAAATTCAGCATAGAAAGGAGAGATCCTCGCAGGCCTTCCTGAGACACCATAGAGAGGTGGCAAAAACAATCTCATTCTCCACCTCTTTGCAGGTCACGGGGAAAGCAAATGCCCAGAGATGGCCCGTTCCCAGGCCAGAAAGAACGTGGCAGGAAACATTTGACACGATGAGCGGGAGGCGACTCCGGGGCCCATGCAGGAGTCTACAGGAGAGAACCGTCAGCCCCGGTCTCTCCTCGACGCGCAGTCCGGAGCTCTTCCTCCGCCCCGAGCTAATTGAAGTGGAATTTGAAGTGAAAATTGCCAGAGCCGAAGGGGTTAAACTCAAAAGGCCACTGGTGGGGGTGCCCTCCCCCCCCTTGCTGGTTCTCGGGTCCAAGGGGTCCTCTCCGGAGTCGAACTTCTGCCGCATGTCTGGAAGGGAAAGGCGTGGTGAAGCAGGGATTCGGGGTAACGTTTAGGACCTGCGCCTACCCACTAGGCATTGCTCCCCATTGGCTGAGAAGAGATCACTTCTCCCAGGGCACTAAGGGGATGCTCCAGCCCCAGAGTTGGCACTTGTGGCCGGAATAAGGGGGGGACCAAGAACATACAGAGAGAGACCGACACAGGGCCCCAGGAGAATGCGATTTCTCAGGGGAGGGTGCCTCCGCCTATGGGAGCTCTTTCTTGGCTTGTCCCCGCTAACCCGACCACCGCCCGGCGCTGGATGCCAGGTGACTGACGGCTTCTGCCTGGCTTCGCTGTTTCTGGGGCTCCCTGAGCAGGAAAAGCCTTTCTCGGGAGTCTGATGTGCTGAGAGCCCCCGTGGGAAATAGGGGCCCAGTCTCGGAGACACTGTGGGACCACGTGGCCCTCGAGGGGTAGCTAGGCCAGGGGCTCTTGGGCGAGTCTCGGGCACTCCACGTACCACCCCGTCTGTTGGTCCACCCCGGCCGGGCCTTACCTGGGTCCGTCAGGACCTCTTTAGCGGCCGCAATGTCGATGAACTTCTTCTCCGCCTCCTTCTTCTCGTCCTCGGACTGGAAGTTGTCGGGATGCCATTGCTGGGCCAGCTTGCGGTAGGCCTTGATGATCTCCTGTTTGTTGGCGTTCCTGGGGGTGGGGGCCAAGCAGGTGGCGTAAGGACATGAAAAAGAGAGAGCTACTTGGCAGCGGCTGGGGGGGGGTGGCGCCGGCGGATGGGCCAAGCAGGGGCCCCGTCTACACTAGCCAGGCCACCGGAGAGTCCAGGTTCTGGGGTCCCCAGTTCCCCAAGGACGCTGACAAAGCGGAGGGGAGGGCCACAAGAATGATGAAAGGACTGAAAAACCTCCACGCTTTATAGCCCGCTCAGTCTGTTTAGTTTAACACCGAGAAGGTGAAGCGGGAGGGGACTTGATCCCAGGCTAGAAGGACCTACATGGGGCACCGAAACCGGGCTCTTTGATCGAGCAGACAAAGGTCTAAGAACCAACGGCTGGATGTTGAAGCGGGGCAAAATTCAGACGGGAAATAAGGTGGAACTCTGGGCTCAGTCGTACCGATCCCCACTTCCTCATGGCCCGGGGGTCCTGAAACGCCTTCCCGTTGGGTGGTGGGTCCCACAAGCCCCCCTGCTGGAAGCTCAGAGGGATCCGGGCAGCCCTGGGGTCTGGCTGGGGAGATCCCCTCCTGCTGGTTCAAACCCCCACCTGGTAAATGACACCCACCTCCGGATCCCCAGGATCTTGTAGTAGTCGCGTTTCTTTGACTGCTTCAGTAGCTTCTGGGCTCTCTCCAGCCCCTCCTTCACCTCCTCGTTTTCCCCATCAAACTCCTTGGCCTCCTGGTAATCCTCCACCGCTGTGAACCAAGCAGAGCTGCCTCACGCCATGCCCCGGGTTCCCACACGGCTCCCTTCGCCGAGGAACCAGCCCGATTGCCCAGGCACACGCCGCTGTTGGGGCTTGTAGTTCGGGCGCCTCGGGAGCCTGGTTCTCCTCTGTGGGCCGGGCTGCCCCCAGGGAACTACAGCTCCCAAGATGCACCGCGGCGACAGAGTTTCCCTTGTGCGTTGCCCTCTCCAAAAGGGGGCGATCGTGGCGCATCGTGAGAGATGCAGCCCAACAGAGGGCATGAGCTACACTCCCATGAGGCACCGTGGTCTCTCCTCTTGCTGAGCCGCAACAGTGCATCATGGGAGCCCCTGGCAGAGGGGTCTCATGGAAGGCGGAGTCTGTCCCGGGGGCCCATCCCAGAGAGAACGAGGGGACCAGGACACCTCCCAATACAGCTCCCGCCATGCCCCACCTCCCATCTCGAAGACTGTGGTGTGGGCCGTGGGAGATGTCCTTTAACCAGGCACCCCAGACTCATAAGGAACCCAAAGTACAATTCCCAGGAGGCAATGCCTCCTGTCTCCGAGAGAGATGATTGCAGAGCATCATGGGATATGTAGTCCGACAAGGGCCCCCAGCCCCAGAACTACATCACCCAGGAGATACCAGTGTTCATCTCAATTTCTGCCAATTTTTCTTTTTAAATTTTCCATTGAAGAATATAGACAAAAATACCCCTCCCACTCTAACGCACTATTCACCAGGCCACTCCCCTTCACAGCTGATCTAGAACCCGGGAGTCTTGGCTCCCAGGCATGCACCCCCCCACCCTCTCCAGGATGTGCCCCCACTGGCCCCAGACAGACTGTCAGAGCTCAGACAGAAGCCCGTCTCCCAGACCCGCCCCATTCTGACCCCCTAGACCCCACTCCTGTCCCCGGGCTGGGATAGAGCCCAGGAGTCCCGACCCCCAGGGCAGTGCTCAAGCCACTAGGCCGCACCGCCTGCCGGCCTTCCCCGAGGGCTGTGGCCAGAGCATTGCCGGTGGCTGGGAGGACGGGGCAAGACCGCACGGGTAGAACGCGGGGAGGGTGCCCGGCTCTCGAGCTGGCCCTGATCCAGTCTCCTGAACGTCCCCCAAAGGAAGGCCGGTGACCGGTAGGTCTGCTCTTGCTCAGGCCGGCTGCCGGGCGAAGACCTCCGGCCGGCCGCGCCCTACCTTTCTGGAACTCCTCGTTCAGGATGTAGGCCTCGGCCCTGTCACGCAGGATGAAGATGTTGCGTGGGTCCCGCTGGTGAGCCTCCGTGCACACGTCGATGGCTTCCTGGGGCCGTTTGCTCTGCCGGGTTGCGGGGGAGAGAGGTGGGTCAGGCTGCGGCCATGGGGCTGTTCCACCCCTCTAGATTACTGCACTCCAATCCCCGCCGCCCGGGGCAAACCCCAGCCTCTCTGGGACACACCCCACTGACCGCCGCCCCCTGCACCATGCTCTCTGGGGATGGGCACAACTGCCCACCTCCAGACATGCACCCCCACCATCTCCAGGACACCCCCCCTCTGGCCCCAAGACCTATGCCCCACGCTCTCTGAATATGTCCCCCCATCCTCTCTGGGATGTGACCCATCAGCCCTCCCAGACATGCCCCATACCCTCTGGGACATGCGCCCCCCCCACCGTCTCCAGGATATCCCCCATTGCCCCCCTCTGGGCATGGGCTGCCCCCTCCCCAGACACACACCCACTATTCTCTCCACAACTGCCCCCTCTCCCGTAGGTCTGCTCTGGTGGGCGTGAGACCTACACACCCCGTGGGTGTTAATCTAGCTGCATTAGCCATACAGGGAGCCCCTAGTGTGGGCACCGCTGCATTGCGGTGCAGGTGTCTTACACTGGGAAACGCGGGTGTGCTGGCACACGTGGGGGAGACAGACACAGAGATTGCGCCCACAAGTTCCAACCCCAGCCCCGTGCCAGTGTGAACGGTTCCCGCCTCCCCCGAGCTGGCAAGGGGTTTGAGCTTCCTCTCCCGTCCTCACCTTGCAAACACAAACGAACGCACCTTCCCTCCCGCCCAAGCCCGCTAGTGCACTCGCAGTCCTTAGAGAGTTGGGTTGGGCCAGCTCCTTCCATGCATTTGGAGGTCCACCCTCACTGGCCCCGCTGCAATGCAGGGAAGGGTCATTTTTCCCCATTTCACCGAGGGAAACTGAGGCACGCAAATTCAAGGCACCCTTTTCAAAAGTGACGTGTTCGTATTCACAAAACAACGAGGAGTCCGGTGGGCACCTTGTTTCTGTGGCTACAGACTAACAGGGCTACCCATGATTCCGAGTTCATATTCAGTCCCCTTGGGGGGGGGGGTCAATCACACAGCAGCTTTCGACCGCGTTGCCTTCGGTGACTCCCGCTCAGTCACGCAGCGACTCTGCGGCAGCACCAGAAATCGAACCCAGGAGTTCTGATTCCCCGTCCAGACCGTCAACCACAAGTAAGGCTACTAGATCATTGGCCAGCAAAACTCTTCCCCTCTGTGACGAAGTGGGGGATTTCCTGGTTTTTCCGATGGTTTGCATGGCGAGGGGGTGGGACTCAGTTTCCCTGGGTGTTGCCGGTTCAACGAGGGGAGGGGAGAGGGAGTTTGTTGGGACACGGGACCGGCGAGGGAACTTGGGACCCCGGCCAATGGCCTGGAGAACGGAGACCCCAGCGACTGGTGACCGGGAGGCCCAGCTCGGGAGTCGCAGCCGGTTCTGGCCCGTGGGAGGACAATGGGCTGCGGAGAGAGGACCCCAGTGACCTGACCAGCCGGTTCCAGCCAGAGGACAGAAGAGGGGGGCCCACAGCGAGAAACAGGTGTGCTAAGGCTTGGAGAGGTGCGGCTCCAGGAGGCGGAGGGGCTTAACCCCTGAGAGAGAGTGGACCCCCGAGAAGGACTGTTTCACTGAAGGGGGTTCCCCCCACGGATCACACAGGGCCCAAAATGGGCACAACCCGTGAATCCGTGACACCCTCCACGAGAACACTGCGGGGTATTTTTGCAGGCCGAGTCTCTCCTTTCCTAGAATAGTCTGGATTTTCCGTTGGGAAACCAGAATTTCAGGTGCCGAAACTCAGGGTGGGGGGTTAATTTTTCAGCAGCAAATGAATCCCCAATTTCGGACCAGTTCTAACCACAGGACAGGAGCATCCAGAGCCAGGCCCACCGAGCGCGGGACAGGGGGTATTGGAGGAACGGCGGAGACCCTGCTTCCTCCCGGACGCTCGGCTCGGAGCCAGCGTCTGGATTTGGGAAGGATGCAGAAGAGTTTGCGGCTGGCCTCGTCCTTATCTACCCCATTGCCACGACCTTTGTAAACACCAGCGGGGTGGGGCTTAGATCCAATCAAGCCCAGACCTCCACCACGCCCCTTGACACACAACGCAGGGGTGGGTGCAGGCTCTGTGCCGGGCTCTCTCTGCCCCCGGCTGGGGGGGACGGGCCCTGCGCTGTGTGTGTGTGTGTGTGTCCCTGCCGCCCCCTGCTGGAGGGGATGAGCCCCACTCTGTGTGTGTGTGTTTGTGTGTTCCTGCTGACCCCTGCTGGAGCGGATAGGCCTTGCTGTGTGTGTGTGTGTGTGTGTGTGTGGTCCCCTGCTGGAGGGGATGGGCCCTGTGCTGCGTGTGTCCCTGCTGACCCCTGCTGGAGGGGACGGGCCTTGCTCTGTGTGTGTGTGTGTGTCCCTGCTGGAGGGGGCCGGTCCCTGCTCTGTGTGTGTGTGTGTGTGTGTGTGTGTGTGTGTCCCTGCCGCCCCCTGCTGGGGGGGGCCGGTCCCTGCTCTGTGTGTGTGTGTGTGTGTGTGTGTGTGTGTCCCTGCCACCCCCTGCTGGAGGGGACAGGCCCTGCGTGCTGTGTGTGTGTCCCTGCCACCCCCTGCTGGAGGGGATGAGCCCCACTCTGTGTGTTCCTGCTGACCCCTGCTGGAGCGGATGGGCCTTGCTCTGTGTGTGTGTGTGTGTGTGTGTGTGTGTGTGTGTGTGTGTGTGTGTCGCCCCCTGCTGGAGGGGATGGGCCTTGCTGTGTGTGCACGTGAGAGAGATTTCAGAGGAGCAGCCGTGTTAGTCTGTATCCGCAAAAAGATAAAGGTGCCACAAGTCCTCCTTTGAGACTAACACATTTGAGCAGAAGCTTTCGGGAGCTACAGCTCACTGCATCGGACGCATTCGGTGGAAAATACAGTGGGGAGATTGATAGACACACACAGACAACGTGAAACAATGGGTTTATCATACACACTGTAAGGAGAGTGATCAGGTGTTTCACGTTGTCTGTGTGTGTCTATCAATCTCCCCTCTGTATTTTCCACCGAATGCGTCCGATGCAGTGAGCTGTAGCTCCCGAAAGCTTATGCTCAAATAAATGTGTTAGTCTCTAAGGTGCCACAAGTCCTCCTGTTCTTTTTGTGAGAGAGAGACTAAGCCACGAGAAGGCTTGGAGGAGGACCTTGTAAAAGGGACCCCAAAAGGAAGCAGAGGGAGGGACAGAACTTCTGGGGCACAGACTTGCTGCGATTACAATCCAGTCTCACGCTTCAGGGCATCAGCCAGGCACCTGTAGGGTCAGGAAGGATTTTTTCCCTCAGGCACAATCGATCAGATCTATTCTGAGGTTTCTTTGCCTTCCTCTGAAGAGTCGGGGATCAGCCACAGCTGGAGACGGGACCCTGGGCAGGGTGGGCCAGAGAACCCGCTTTCTACGTGTCCGGCTGGCTGCTTCTTGGCCACAAGCCCAGGGTCCAAGCGATCACCAGGTTGGGGATCAGGAACAAATTTCCCCCCAGATCAGATCGGCACAGACCTAAGCGGGGGGGCAGGAGGTATTCCGCCTTCCTCTGCCACACGGGGCGTGGATCACCTGCTGGGATCATCGGGGCGTGTCTCCCCTGCTCAGTTCCCTGCCATGGCTCTGCATGGGGTGCACACCCGGTGGGGCCTCCCGAGGAGTGAAATGCTTTATTCTAACTGAAAGCTTTGCGCTCTTCCCGGGGGGAACGGAACGGGACGGCCCGTGACTAGGAGACCCGGCTAGATCTAATGGGCCCTTCTGGCCTTAAACCCTATGAAATCTAGGAAACGTGGCTGCATTGCAGTGCCCGGCGGGGGGGGGTGTGTGTGTCCCTGTATAAAGAGCCCCTGCGCCCCACCCCAGAGGTGGCTGCATCTCAGCAAGGGAAGAGGAATCCGTGCATACAGAGCCCCAGCGCCCCACCCCAGAGGTGGCTGCATCCCAGCGCTGGGGGAGGAGTCAGGGTGCGGGCGGCCGTCCCAACCCCGTTGTTTGGGTCTCCCACCGGCTCTCCCCGCAGCGTGCAGGGCGGATGCTGGCGCGAGGCCGGGCTCACCTTGGAGAGGCAGTGACAGATGCGGGCCTTGGCCCTGATGATGTAAACTTCCACTTGCAATTCCGTCTTCATGGCCGCTTTGTACTTGTCGATGGCTTCCTCGTACCTGTCCCCAGGAACGGCACAGGTCACCCGCCGGCGGGGCTCGAACGGGCAAAAGGGGCCAAACTCAGGGCTGGCACCAGCAGATGACTTTGGAGCACCCAAAACATGCCAGACCTAGAGCCAGGCGGGGCTTCCAGGGGAAAGGGGCAGTGGAAGAGATCCCAGAATACCCGCCTGCCCCCAGGATTCCTCTTTAACCAGCCCTCGCGCCCCACTCCCGAGATGGCTGCATCTCAGAGCTGGGCAGGGGATCCCTGTATAAAGAGCCCCCATGTCCCACCCCAGAGGCGGTTGCATCTCAGCCCCTCCACTACTCCCAGCATGCCACAAGGCACCCCCTAGAGGTCTAAGGGTGCCACGGCCCGCCCAGCTGGGAGGAACCAGCCTCTCATGGCCCCTGGCTTTACGGGAAGCAGGTGGCGGAGAGCGAGGGGTCACAGCCGTCACCTCTGCGCTTGGACGTGCTCCTCGGCCGACTCCAGCTGCTTGGAGAGCTTCTTGACCTGCTTGTAGTGGGCAAAGCACGCCTTGTCGTCCTGGTCCAGCTTGAGACATTCACGCACCTGCCTGGGGAGCGGAGAGAGGAGTATAGGTGGGGCGGGGTGTCTGGGAGATGCAGGGGTCCCCCACCCCGCAAGATCCCAGCGCACACGGGCGGGGCTCAGAGTCAAAGCCTGACACCTCCAGGGCAGGGATTCAAGGTGGCCTGGTGGGGAGAGGTTCCTTGTCCACCCCCACCCCCCGATATCCAGTACCCCTGCCAGCACCGCCTTGTGCCCCCCCAACTCACGCCAGGGCCTCCTCGTGCTCCCCCAGGCCGTAGTAGAGCTGGCTGAGCTTAAGGAAAGCTGCCCGGTTGTCGGCACGGAGCTTGGTGGTGGGTTTCAGGTCCAGGATGGCCTTGCCGTAGTCACCCAGCAGGAGATGGCACTCGGCGCGCAGCTCCTTGGCCTCGGGGGCCCACGGGGAGATCTGCACCCAAGGAAGAAAACGAGACGGGTGAGGCGAGGTGCCGTGTGTGAACCAGCATCAGCCCGAGGAAGGGGATGGACCCTGCCCGGAGTGACGGCGACCTGTGTTTTCAACGATAAATGCACCCTGGGAAAGGGGGCTTTACGGTGCGCCAGCTTCCACCAGAGAGGGGAAATTGAGGCAGGGTTCGGGGGACCCACCGCCAGCCCCTTTGTTCAAGATCCCTCTGGCTTTTTAAGGCGGCAGCAGGGGAACCGAAGATCTCTATGGTTTCACATTCGTACTTCCAAGCCCAACACCCGATACTCGTAGCCTCGGCCCCCCCCCCCGTCCCCTAACCTTGCTGCACCATCGGCCCGGGTGTTCCTCCACCGCTCCAAGCTCCAGCGCAAGGCCTCAGCCAGCCCAGGCTGCTGTAAGCAGACGTGGGACTGAATCTGGAGCTGCAATTGGAAACGCTGCCGCATTGCCCAGGGGAATTGTACGTCGGGTGCTCCATCTCCTCATTCTCTGCTCTGGGCCAGGCTTCCTGGCTAGACCACATCTCCCATGATGCACCACAGCCAGGGACTCCCAGCATGCCCCACCTTCCCTCTCCAAGAGGGGAGAGCGCCATGGACCATGGGAGATGTAGTTTGGGTGATTTATGTTCCCCTTCACTTCTACAAACCAGGCTCCCAGGGTAGATATCAGGGCAGTTTCCACCGCTTGGAGCATGAGGGGATGCATCATGGGAGATGTAGTCCGGCTGGGGAGCCCTGGCCTACAGAGGTGAAGCGGGTTGTGTGGGGATCCGAGGCAGCTGAACTACAAACTTCCATGATGCACTGCCTTCCTGCCCCGAGAGTGCAGCATGGGGGGGGGGGGGGATGTAGCCCTGTGACGTTATTGGCATAACCTGAGACCATAAAGAACATGGTTGCAACCAAGGTCCTGTAATGGCACCAAATCTTATAGAAAGGGGATCAAATGAGGTGTCTAAGACAAGGTTATGGTTTGCTGGTTAGGATTATGCTGTCTATATGTGGGTATCATTTTTATAGTTGAAATTATGAATATTGGCTCTATTCTGTCTGTATTTCAAGCTTGTGCTATGCTTCTGGGGGACACCCCAGACAGTTTGGGGTCAGCTCTGCCCAGCCTGCTGGATGGCCCATTAAGGACCATCAGCGATACACCTGACCCATCGAGAGAAGGCAGACACGCCTTGTGACTCAGCCAGGTGTGCAGGCACCTGCCATGGAGAGAAGTCTGAGGTTTTTCCAGGCCATGGGAGGGACAGCTTGTCCTTGGGACAAAGACAGACAGACCACATGGCAAGAGACTGTAAAGAGCTGCGGCAGCTCCTCCATCTGGTCTTCAGTTCTGCTTCTCACCTCTGGAGGGACTTCGCTACAAACCCAAGCTCTAAGCAAAGGACTGATGACCCTTCCCAGCTGGGGATGTTCTCCAGAGACTGGATTTGAACCTGCCGTTCATTCCATCCCTGCGGCAAGCCTGAACCAAGAACTTGGCCGTTCCTGTCTGCAATGGAGTCCATTTAACCAGCTCTAGCTCCCATCTATATCTTTTATGAATGAAGCTTTAGATGTTAGATTCTAAAGGATTGGCAATAGCACGATTTGTGGGCAAGATCTGATTTGTAAATTGACCTGGGTCTGGGTCAGCGATACTGGGAAACTGGAGTGTCTCAGGGAATTGCTTGTGTGACTTGTGGTTCGCCAGTGGGGTCAAACCAAAGTCCTCTCGGGCTGGCTGGTTTGGTTTGCCTTGGGGTGCACAGAAACCCCAGGCTTGGGCTGTAACTGCCCTGCTTGAAGCAATTTGTCCTGAATTGGCTCTCTCAGTTGGGTCCCACCAGAACCAGCATCGTTACAAGCCCAACCAGGTTACAAAGGACCACTGGTCAAAACAGCTTGGCCTGAACAGCTCAGGCCAGCAGCGTCCCTGTGAGACTGAGAGATGCTCTCCCCTGCTCTCAGAGATGGCATGATCCCCGTGGAGGGGGACAGCCCCCTCTCCCGACAGATACCTCCACGGCTTGCTCCAGGATGCGGATGGCTCCCGCGTAGTCTGTCCTCTGATAGGCTGCCCGGGCCTCCTGCATGGACACTTCCAGCTCGGTGAGTCTGGCTAGCTGGCTCTGAGCCTCCTTGTGGCTGGGATCGCTCTGCAGCTGCAGGGGCGGGACGGGGGAAGCAGAGGGGGGGAAAAAAAAAACCCAACAAGGATTGGCAGAGGCCTAGAGGGAGCCCTTCGACAAACGGGGAGGGTCCCCCAGCCGGTGCCCTTCGGGGAAAGATGGGCGGCCAGCTGGACCCGCGACCCCCAGCGCAGAGAACGTCTTCCCAGCTGTGCTCGGACAGACCGCACAGGAGGGTGAGTGGGGATGCCACGGCAGGGAAGGGCGACGTTATCCAACGCAAAGCAGCAAACCCAGGACATCAGCTCAGCTTGCTGAGATCCGGCAGAGCCGCCTTGGGCTCCCGTCACTCACCCCCCTACTCCAAGAGGTTCCATTCCCGCGCCTCTCATGAGGGGTCCCTTCTCCCGGCACTCACCACAGCTTCGAAGTCCTGCTTGGCCTGCTCCATGTTGCCCTGCTTCAGGAGAATGTTGCCCCTCTGCAGCCTGGCCTGGAGAGGAGAGAGAGAGAGCGGATTCCCAGGGTGAGAGACTCCGGCAACGGCAGATTCAAATCGGTGCCGTCAATGGAGGCTAAGTCCTGAATGCTTAAGCCCGGTCAGCTGCAAAAGGCAGCACTCTCGCGCGGTTTGTGCTGAAGCGCCTCGCCGAATCGGGGCCTTAATGGCTGCCACATTTTGCTGCCACAACGGATGTGCAAAGTTCAGTTCCTGGGGGATGTTTCCTAAAGCATTCGGGGGATGAGCCGACGGGGCATGGAAAAGTCAAGGCTATCTAACGTTTCAGACCGAGCGCTTTTCGTCTATGGAGCTCAGAGCATGTTCCAAAGGAGATTCAGCATCATTATCCCTGTTTTACAGATTGGGGAAACTGAGGCACAGGGCGATGTGGCAGGGGTTCTCAAAATTTTTTTTTTTTGCTGGGACCCCCTTTGAAAATATTTCAGGCTGTGAAGTCCCCACCCTCCCCATACTATGCCACCCTTACTTCTGCGTTGCTGTTGGGGGTTGGTGCTGCCTTTAGGGCCGGGTGCCTGGCGAGCAGCTGCTGCTCTCCGATCACCCAGCTCGGAAGCGCTCGGGCGGGCAGCCCTGCATGTGGCTGGCAGCCGGAGGCCAAACATGCATGGGCCTGGCAACTCGCAACCTCCCTGTAATAGCCTCACGACCCCTAGTTTGAAAACCCCTGAAATAGGTTTTTAGGGACATTCTTACCTTTAAAAAAAAAAAACCCCAAAAAAACCTGGCCGAAGTGACTTTTTAAATCAGAAGCAGCCACTTTCTCGCAGGGTCCATGTACGCTGCAATCAATGACCCACGGCACAGCCCAGGTCAGCTGATTCGCAGGGCTAAACACTGGAGTGTAGACCCTCGGCGTTAGGCTGGAGCCCTGGCTCTCAGGCCCTGCAACTTTTAGGCCTGCAGCCCAAATCGATTGCCCTGGGCCCTGAGACTCAGTGCCATGAGGGAGAAGAAGAATAGGCAGCCAGATTTTCAGGACCAATATGATTTGTAAATTTTAGCTGGCGCTCCCCGTTGCACCTCCAGCATACCAAAGCAGTTCACAGACCCTGGTTAATTCCGGGTGGGGCTTGTCATTAGCCCCAGAGAGGGAAACTGAGGCACAGAAAAAGGCCAGGACTGGCCTCAGGCCCAGCTGGGAGGCAGTCGGGCGAATCCACCGAGCTCTCCCAGTCACGTGCCTTAACTACCTTGTTTTGGCCACAAAAGGAGAACGGCAATGCTATTTACATCTTTGTGTCAACACGCATCCAGCCGAGCTGGTTTTGAATCAGCTTTGGCAGCTCACAGCTGGCAGGGAATCATTCTGAACAGCGGAGTCTGAGCTCAGTCAGAAAGAGAGAGCGCCTAGAATAGCCAATGCCTAGCGGTTAGAGCTATTGCAGGGGATGTGGGAGACCTGGGTTCGAGTCCTCGATCTGCATGGTTTTCGGCCCAGGGATTCGAGAGGGGAATCTCGAGTAGGAGCGCGTGGGTAATGTTATCTCTGTATTCAGTGACCATCGCTGCTGGTATCCTGTGTCCAACTGCGGGGTTCCACAACTCCAGAAGGACGTGGACAAATTGAAGAAGCTACGGGAGCGACTCAAAGATAGGAAAACACGCCTGAGAATGAGAGACGGCAGGAGATTGATCTGTTTAGCTTGATAGAGAGAAGATGAGGGGGTGACTTGATCACAGTTTACAAGCACCAATGTGGAGAACAGGAATGTGAGAACAGCTGGCTCTTCCATCTAGGAGAAGAATGTCTAGCCAGCTCCGAAGGCTGCATAGTGAAGCTGGAGAAATTCAAAGGGAAAATAAGGCTACATTTTTCACAGTGAGGGTTACTGTGTTTAAACAGGTTTCAGAGTAGCAGCCGTGTTAGTCTGTATTCGCAAAAAGAAAAGGAGGACTTGTGGCACCTTAGAGATGCAATCGGATGCATTTGATGAAGTGAGCTGTAGCTCACGAAAGCTTATGCTCTAGTAAATTTGTTAGTCTCTAAGGTGCCACAAGTCCTCCTTTTCTTTTTGTGTTTAAACAGTGACCACCCCGGCCGTGTTTAAATCACGATCGGATGTTTCTCGACGAGAGCTGCTGCAGCACAACCCGGAAGTATTTTGGGACAGTTTTCTGGTGTTTATTACACCGGCGGTCAGACTAGGTGATCAGAGAGGTCCTTTCCGGCCTTGGGATCTACGAATCTGGGTCTCCCACCCCCGAGTGGAGCGCTGTGACCCCCAGGGGAGAGCCACTCTCCCCACTTTGTGTAAGTACGTCCGTATTCCTTCAGAAAGACCACTCGCCTGGGATATGGGAATGGGGACCTGACCCTGGGGTGACTTTCTGTCTGCTGAGAACAAATCAGCTCTTTCGGACCAAAACAAATTCTCCATCGAGCAATTCCTGACCAGCTCTGTCTGGAACAGATCAGCAGCCAGGGGGGCTATTCCGCATGGAGAAGTGACAACGTCCTTGGAGGGCCAAGCATTCCCCGGTTCAAAAGGGACATGGCCACATCCCCCAGGAGGGCAGCAGCCCCTCCATCGCTCTGCACGGGGCAGCAAAAGTAATCTAGCTTTAGTTAATATCCCTGCAAGCCGGAAGCGGGAACAGTGAGTGGGACTTACGGCCAGGAAGTCCGGCTTGAGCTCAATGGCCTTCGACAGGTCGGGGAGCGCCGAGCGGAACTTGCCCATGGCCAAGTAGATGGTCGCTCGCTTGTAATAGGTGAGGTAATTCTTGGGGTCGCCTTCTGCAGGGGGGAGAATATATTACTGGAGTCCTGGTCCTGGCCCTGCCCCCCATCTCTTAGCCCCGCCCAGCTTTGTTCTCCCTGCCTCCGTTCTCAGAACGTGAGAACACAGGATGAAAAGGTGCGGAATTCAAAACCTGATCAAAGGACACACCGTTCCATCAAGCTGCGGAACACCCGGCCACGGGAAGTCGTTGGGGCAAGGATTAACAAGAGTCACAAAGGGATGGGCCGTTTCTGCGGCGGGCTGGAGTAGCCAGTCATCATTAACGACATCCAGTTTGGGAAGGGATATTGAACATAGTGCTCCACGACTTAAGCCGATCTCTGTTCGAGACCAGGCTGAGAGCTGCTGTGGGGACAACTTTTACCCTGCCTGCTATTGCGGGGTTCTTACATCTTCCTCCAAAGCATGCAGCGTTGGAGACGGTACACCGGCTACATGGACTTTGGATCGGAGCCGAGCCGGACGCTCCTACATCTGTGTGAACCATCCTATTTCACTACCCACTTCCTGCCAACCTCAATGCCCCACAGCCGTCCCCAGCAGGTCCTTCTGTGCCAAACGCCCCGCCCTGGCGCTGAGTTCCTGCCCACTGTCCCCTGGGCACCCCCGATGCTCTGTGCCTGCCTGACACAGCTGGGAGCATGGAGGAGGCTAGCGTCGCTCTGGTCTGACGTGCTCCCTGGCTAGCTGGTGACATCCCCTCCTTTCCCCACCACCGCGCGTACTTACCAACGGCAGAGTGGTAATGAGACA
Organism: Dermochelys coriacea; assembly: GCF_009764565.3. Lineage (NCBI taxonomy): Eukaryota > Metazoa > Chordata > Testudines > Dermochelyidae > Dermochelys > Dermochelys coriacea. Next base: position 5,096,111 of record NC_050095.1, on the reverse strand, counting down.
GTGCTTCGGCCAGCTGTCCGGCCGCCAGGAGTTTGCGCCCCATTTCCAGGTGGTTCTCGATCTCGGCCTGCCCAGAGGCCAGCAAACCTGTAGGGGACAAAGTGTCTCACCTTCACTGGGTAGAGGGGAGTCAGGGCTGGGGGCCCCATTGAAATCCCCATCTCCCTGACCCCGAGCCACACCCCACTGTACTTAATACCACTCTAGTATTCATGGGGTTGCCTAGTCACACGCTCTCTCAAGAGGCAGGATCTGTGGTGTCTAAACCACCCCAGACACATGGCTCCCCAGCCTCCTTTTGAAAACCCCCAGTGAAGGCGCTTCCACCCCTTCCCGAGGCAGCACAAAACCGTCCATTTCCTGCTAGCCCCGCCTCCAAATTCCTGGCCATGCCCCCTTTCTATTAGCCCTGCCCCAACTCTCCTGGCCCCGCCCTTTCACACCCAGCCCAGTTCCCCCCATAGCTCCATCCCTTTCTACACTACTCTCCACTCTCATGGCCTTGCCCCTGCCTTGACGCCACCTACCCACCCTGTCACTCACCCACCCTCTCCTGACCTCCCCCACTCCTGGGACCCTTCACCTTCCCCATCAGCCCCACCCCCACTCTCCTGCCCCCTGCCACACAACCACCCCCCCCAGTTGCCAACCGCACCCGCTTCCCTGCCAGCACCACCCCCACTCTCCAGCCCCTCCCACACAACCCCACCCCCACTTTCCTTCCCCACCAGCCTCACCCCCACTCTCCTGCCCCTGCCCCCTTCCCCACACAACCCCACCCCCACTTTCCTTCCCCATCAGCCCCACCCCCACTCTCCTGCCCCCTGCCACACAACCACCCCCCCCAGTTGCCAACCGCACCCGCTTCCCTGCCAGCACCACCCCCACTCTCCAGCCCCTCCCACACAACCCCACCCCCACTTTCCTTCCCCACCAGCCTCATCCCCACTCTCCTGCCCCTGCCCCCGCCCCCTTCCCCACACAACCCCACCCCCACTTTCCTTCCCCACACAACCCCACCCCCACTCTCCTGCCCCTGCCCCTGCCCCGCCCCCTTCCCCACACAACCCCACCCCCACTTTCCTTCCCCACCAGCCCCACCCCCACTCTCCTGCCCCTGCCCCTGCCCCCTTCCCCACACAACCCCACCCCCACTTTCCTTCCCCACCAGCGCCACCCCCACTCTCCTGCCCCTGCCCCCTTCCCCACACAACCCCACCCCCACTTTCCTTCCCCACCAGCCCCACCCCCACTCTCCTGCCCCTGCCCCTGCCCCCTTCCCCACACAACCCCACCCCCACTCTCCTGCCCCTGCCCCTGCCCCCTTCCCCACACAACCCCACCCCCACTTTCCTTCCCCACCAGCCTCATCCCCACTCTCCTGCCCCTGCCCCCTTCCCCACACAACCCCACCCCCACTTTCCTTCCCCACCAGCCCCACCCCCACTCTCCTGCCCCTGCCCCCACCCCCTTCCCCACACAACCCCACCCCCACTCTCCTGCCCCTGCCCCTGCCCCCTTCCCCACACAACCCCACCCCCACTTTCCTTCCCCACCAGCCTCATCCCCACTCTCCTGCCCCTGCCCCCACCCCCTTCCCCACACAACCCCACCCCCACTTTCCTTCCCCACCAGCCTCACCCCCACTCTCCTGCCCCTGCCCCCTTCCCACACAACCCCACCCCCACTTTCCTTCCCCACCAGCCTCATCCCCACTCTCCTGCCCCTGCCCCCGCCCCCTTCCCCACACAACCCCATCCCCACTTTCCTTCCCCACCAGCCTCATCCCCACTCTCCTGCCCCTGCCCCTGCCCCCGCCCCCTTCCCCACACAACCCCACCCCCACTTTCCTTCCCCACACAACCCCACCCCCACTCTCCTGCCCCTGCCCCCTTCCCCACCAGCCCCACCCCCACTCTCCTGCCCCCACCCCCTCCATCTCCAGTCTTGTGACCCCCCTCACCTTCTCCGCCCCCTTTCTCCTGACCCCCTCCCACCCCCACTCTCCAGGCCCTGCCCTTTCCCTGACAATTAGGGTGGCATCTGCGTTTGGCTTCCCAAGGGTGACCAGCTGTCCCGACTGCATAGGGACAGTCCCCAGATGGGGGGCTTTGGTTTGTGTAGGCGCCTATCACCCCCCCCCCGGCATCCCCTTCTCTGCAGGCGGGAGCAGCACCAGGGGGCGGAGCTAGCAGCAGGTGGGAGGAGCCAGGGGAGGAGCTAAAGAGCCGTGGGGGGCAAGGGAGAGCAGGGAGGGGTGGAATCAAGGTGGAGGGGGCGGGGCCATCAGGGAGGGGGCGGGGCTAAAAGGTGGGGGTGGTCGTCCCGGTGGGGGCGGGGCCACGAGCGGCCCAGGGGGCGGGGCCATCAGGGAGGGGGCGGGGCTAAAACGGGGGGTGGTCGCCCCGGTGGGGGCGGCCCAGGGGGCGGGGGGGGGCTAGCAGGGAACTGGCCCTGCGGGGAGGGGGCGGGGCCAAGGGAGAAGGGGGCGGGGCTAGGCGAGCGATAGGGTCCGCCGTAGGGGGCGGGGCTGAAGCGTGGCCAGGCGGGAGGGGGCGCTTCCGGCGCGTTGCCATGGTTACCTGGGAGCTGCAGGTCCAGCAGGACGCAGAGCAGGGAGGCGGCCCAGAGCAGCCGCCGCCCGCAGCGCCACAGCCCCGGCCCGGCTCCCAACCCGGGCTCCATAGCAGCGCTTCGGCGCCTGCCCCGCACTTCCGCATGCTGCGCTTCCGGCCCGCGGCGTCACTTCCGCCGGGCCCTTCTGGCCGCCGCGCTCGATGGTGGCCGCCTCCGCTCTGGCCGGCCGGCTCCATGGTACGGCTGCTTCCGCCGGCTCTGTGGCGCTGGGCGTGAGGGCGCGCTGGCTTCCGCTCTCTATGCCCCGGAGGACCGCGGCCCCCGCACGCACGCACGCACGCACGCGCTCTCTCTCTCTCTCAGGCCTCCGTGCCCCGCCTCCCCCCCCTCGTCCCGCCCCCGGGCGCGGATGACCAATCGGGACGCTTCTTTAGGCAGACGGGCAGCGCCGGGAGCCAATGGGCGCGCGGGATCGGGGGCGGGGCCGGGACTGGGGGCGAGAGGCAGGTGAGGGAGGGGAAAGAGGGTCCTTGGAAGGGGGGCTGGGACAAGGGGTCCTTGGAGGGGGAGGGGAGGATGCTGGGGGGCTGAGACAAGGGGTCCTTGGAGGGGGAGGGGAGGATGCTGGGGGGGCTGGGACAAGGGGTCCTTGGAGGGGGAGGGGAGGATGCTGGGGGGCTGGGACAAGGGGTCCTTGGAGGGGGAGGGGAGGATCCTGGGGGGGCTGGGACAAGGGGTCCTTGGAGGGGGAGGGGAGGATGCTGGGGGGGCTGGGACAAGGGGTCCTGGGGGGGGATGCTGGGGAGTTCTGGGGGGCTGGGAGGGGGAAGTTGATGTTTCCCAGGGAGCCCCCTAGTGGGGGGAGGGGAAATCCCCCATGTTGTGGGGAAGGGGGGGGTCCCCCTCATGTGAAAGGGGCAGGGAGCAGGTCACTGAGGGGCCTCCCCACATGGGGGGTGGGGAGTGCCTGGGATGGGATCATTGGGCCTGAGGGAGGGGAGTCCCCCCTTGAAGGAGAAGGGGGGGTTTATTGGGAGAGTCCCTCCCGGGGGGGGGTCATAGAGGAGCCCACCCTGAGGAGGGACAGGGGTGGCTGGGGGGGAAGTTGAGGTATCTGAAGAGCCTCTTGAGGGGAGAGGCAGCCCCCCCTGCCCCTGTGAGGAAAGGGGTGTGTGGCTCAGGGGGAAGTTTGGGGTCTTTCAGGAGGAGCCCTCCACATGTAGGGTGCAGGGGCGTGGAGGCATCTGGGTCTGAGGGAGGGGGAAGAAGGGAAGGGGGATGGGTCAGTGGGGCCAGGAGAGGAGAGCCCCCTATGTGAAAGGGGCAGGGCGGGGGGGGTCTGTGGGGCTAGGATGAGGTCACTGGAAAGCCCCTTTTGTGGAGGGGAGTCATTGGGAGATCTACATTGAAAGTGGGGGTGGGATCTCTGGGGCTGCGGACTTCCCCCAAGCGTGGGAGGGGAAGTGGGGGGGAGTCTGTGGGACTGGGAGTCCCAGGAGAAGGAGATGGGGGGACAAGCCCCCTGCTCATGACCCCGAATCAGGAGCACTGGAGGGCCAGGTTTAGGGGCTGACCCTGAGGAATGAGGACCCCGCAGGGCTGGGCTGCAGTGAGGGGCTGACCCAGGATATGGTGCTGGGACCCTGCAGCCCAACGTCCACGCCGCCCCCCAACTCCTCCTCTCGCTCCCCAGCAGGCCGTGGGGCGATGGAGCCGGACTGCAAGCGCAGGAAGATGGAGGAGCCAGAGGACCCCCCATGGGAGGCGTTGCTGGTGCTGTCCGAGCTGGAGTCGCAGGAAGTCGAGCTGACCCCGGCCTACGCCGCCCCCGTGCTGCTCAGGACCGAGACGTCCCGCCTGGTGCGGGAGCTGTCTGCCGCGTGCCCCCTGACGGCGCTCCCGCACCTGAAGCGCGTGCGGGCGCGGGGCGGGACTCGGCCGCTGGAGGTGCTCCTCTGCCTGACCGGCCCCTCGCCGGGCGCCTCGCGGACGCTGGCGGAGCTGCTCCCGGACGGCCGGGTGGACGTCCGTGGCCTGGGAGAGCCCTTCCTGGTGCAGGTGCCTGCACGGGCCCCCCTCACCCGGCCCCAGTTCGAGGAGGCTGCCCGGCACTGGCCCACGGCCTTCCACGAGAACAAGCGGACCAGCCAGGCTCTGGCCGGGCGGCTCTTCACGCCCCAGGACAAGGTGGCCATGGAAGCTCACATGGAGCACGCCGTGCGTGCTGCGTGCCGCGGGGCAGAGCTGGGGATGGTGCCGGCGGGTGCCGCCGTGGTCGACCCGGCCACAGGGCGGGTCCTGGCGGTGGGGCACGACTGCCGGAACGGCCTCCACCCGCTGCTCCACGCCGCCATGGTCTGCATCGACCTGGTGGCCTGCGGCCAGGGCGGAGGGACCTACAACTACCGGGACTACCCCGCCTGCTCCTTCCTGCCCCTGGACGGGCGCCCTCAACCTGGCAACGGGCTCCCCTACATCTGCACCGGTTACGACCTGTACCTGACCCGGGAGCCCTGCGTCATGTGCGCCATGGCCCTGGTCCACTCCAGAATCCAGAGGGTCTTTTACGGCGTGTCCTCCCCGCACGGGGCCTTGGGGACCCGCTACCGCATCCACGGCCGCAAAGATCTCAATCACCGCTACGAGGTCTTCAGCGGCGTCCTGGAGGGGCCGTGCCAACGCCTCGGCCAGGAGCCCGCTGCCCGCTAGCTACGGGGGTCTTTTTATGGGGTTTGTTTTTATACCGTTTGTTTTAAAGGCCGAGCTTGATGATTGGGGGTGGGGTTTTGTTTTATTTTTTTTTTTTTTTAATAAAGTTGTTTTAATGGGGATCTGGGTGTGTTGGTTTCCTGGGGGTGAGTGGACCACCAAATCTGTGTCCATTTGCCCCAGGGACGGGGGGGCTTCCTGGGGGACAATCCGTACTGCAGCAGGGCTAGGGAGTCGGTGCCGTTCTGGCTGTGTTTGCCAGCTCCCATCAGGGACCCATGGGCGGTAGGTGACACTTTCCCTGGGGGAGACTGGTCCCCCCCCTGCCCTGCCCCTTCTGGCCGAGGCCCCGCCCCCAATCGTTACTCTCAGCCCCCTGCGGCTGAGAGCTCAGTCAGGATCATGGGGAAAGGGGAGCCCCTCCCCCGTTCCACCCCTTCTGCCTGTGGCCCCAGCTAATTCCTCCCCTTCCCCCCACAGCCCTGCCTCCATTCTGTCCCTGGTGCCATCCCTGTTCTGCCCCCACTCCGCCTCTTCACCCCCCACTGCAACTCAGAGACCAGAGAAGCTCTGTGGGAGCTCCTCCGGGGCCATGGTGGGGGGAGATTTTTCCTAGGGTCCCAAATCTGCTGCTCTGCCCCCTCCCCTCAGCCCGGCAACACACGCCTTGGGGAGGCTTAGCCTCCACTACGTGTCACCCGGGCCGGGGACCTGGTGCCAGCTGAGGATTGCAAGAGAACGGCATGCCTCGGGGGCTGGCGTAAGAGCAAGGCGTAGTAGCCAGAGAGCTGGGGGGGACTCCCGCCTGGCCTGGCGGCTGCTTGCCCTAGCAGAACCTAGCAATGAAGCCCACCCTCTGATGCTCTGGAGAGAGGGACGCCCTCCCGGCTGACGTAGTGGGGGACCTCCAAGGCACGAGCTGCTGGACCTTGAGGCCATGTGCCTCCCAGGATGGGTCTCCTGGGCCATCGGGACCAGTTCTCTGCCGGCTCATTCCAGTCTCAAACTGATCAAACTCCCGCTTGGAACTAGTTTGGGGGTTGGGAGGCTGCTCTGAAAGCTCCCCTCCTCTGAGGGTTAGAAACCTTCTCCAGCCCTCAGCAGGCTCCCATCGCTGAGCTGTACCTAAGTAGTGTTAGTCTGGCTAGTAGGATCATAGAAGATCAGGGTTGGAAGGGACCTCGGGAGGCATCTAGTCCAACCCCCTGCTCAAAGCAGGACCAACCCCCAACTAAATCACCCCAGCCAGGGCTTTGTCAAGCCTGACCTTGAAAACCTCTAAGGAAGGAGATTCCACCACCTCCCTAGGGAACCCATTTCAGTGCTTCACCACCCTCCTAGTGAAATAGTGTTTCCTAATATCCAACCTAAACCTCCCCCACTGCACCTTGAGACCATTGCTCCTTGTTCTGTCATCTGCTACCACTGAGAACAGTCTAGATCCATCCTCTTTGGAACCCCCCTTTCAGGTAGTTGAAAGCAGCTATCAAATCCCCCCTCATTCTTCTCTTCCGCAGACTAAACAATCCCAGTTCCCTCAGCCTCTCCTCATAAGCCAAGTGCAACAGCCCCCTAATCATTTTCATTGCCCTCCGCTGGACTCTCTCCAATTTGTCCACATCCCGTCTGTAGTGGGGGGCCCAAAACTGGATGCACTACTCCAGCTGTGCCCTCACCAATGCTGAATAGAGGGGAATAATCACTTCCCTCGATCTGCTGGCAATGCTCCTCCTAATACAGCCCAATATGCCGCTGGGATGCTGTGCCAAACCCACTGTCACTGGAGACATGCTCCACCAACTCCATTCAGCATTCGAGGGGCTCCTTGGTGGTCTAAACCGGAGAAGAGAAGCAGGGCGGTGGTTTTTCCTCTGTAAATGACGCTGGTGAGATCAGCACTGGAATCCTGCGTCCCGTTGGAAATCCCAGAGACGTGGTGGGACTTCAACTCCCCAGCCGTCTGTTGGGAAAAATAACACAGCGGGGCCCAGATTATCCAACAAGTCCTTGGGACGCATTGGAAACATTTTTTTAGTTCAAAAGGTGGAGACCGCTACCAGGGGAGAGGCTGGATTTTGACGAATAGGGTGGAGAATTTGAAAGTGGAAGGCCGCGTGGGCGGAAGTGATCATGAAATGGTCGAGTTCATGATTCTAAGGAATGGTAGGAAGGAGAACAGCACAATAAAGACAATGGATTTCAAGAAGGCAGGCGTTAGCAAACTCAGGGAATTGATTGGAAAGATCCCAAGGGAGGCAAGTCGAAGGGAAAAACAGCTCAAGAGAGTTGGCCGTTCTTCAGAAAGACATTGTTAAGGGCACAAGAACAAACTGCACCACTGCGTAGGAAAGATCGGAAGTAATGCGAGAGACACCCTGGCTTCACCTGGAGATCTTCAATTATCTGAAACTCCAAAAAAAAAAAAAAAAAAAAAAAAAAGAGTCCTACGAAAAGTGGAAACTGGATCCAATGACAAAGGATGAATATAAATGAGCGATTCAACTGTCTGTTACAGGAGACAGGGGAGTTGGCACCTCTGAGCCGCTATTTCAGGATGTCTGCAGACGCAGGAAGCCAACATTGTCTCGGTGTCCATTGGCGGGGGCTAACCAGGAGGGCTAGAAACTTAATTTAAAAATAAAAATGGAAAGCTGAACTCCCAGCACCCTGGAGACAGAGCGAGAGAGGAGACAGTCGGGGTGGGGGGGGGGTGTCCCAGGCTGGGGAGACTCCATTGGCGTCTCTGGCGTTTGGGGCATTTGACACTTGGGTTCACGTTCAGAGAGCAGCTGCTGCTCCCCCCCTGGGAATACCCGCTAGGACGTCGCCATCGGGAGAAGTTCCTGCCCAGGCACTTTACAGAAGGAAAATATTCTTCTGCTTGAGAGTGAAATTCCCACTAGGGCTGAGAGCCCTGCAAGCCCCCTACCCATTAAACCCGTTCACCTGGGATGACGAGGGGCCTTAGGCCTGGCTCGGGGCCTCAGCATGGCAGGGAGGGGATGTCATCCTCCAGCCCAAATGTAGTAAGACATTGGCAGGGCATTTACTGTGTGACCTTAGTCAGGGCTCTGCCCCTCCCTGTGCCTCAGTTTCCCCTTTTGACCCATAGGGATAATGCCCCTGTCCCCGCTTTGTAAAGTGCTTTGGGGCCTGGGGCGGAGATGCTCCTATAGGAACACTGCGCATGATCATGGCCATGACAGTCGGCAGACGCTCTCATCCCTTCTCTGGACAGTGGCTCTCTCTAGCTCTTCCAGCCGGGACAGCAGCCCCTGCTCCTGCTCCTCCAGAAACCCTCGCAGCTCCTGCCACTCCCAGACCAGCTTCTGCCTCTCGGCTGCCCTCTGGTTCTGCAACCACAGGGAGAGGGCGGGTGGGTGCCGGGGGAGACCCATAAATGCCCCTCCTGGCGGGTGGGGGGGTAATTTCCCAGAGCACGGGATCTCTTGCGCTGGGGGATGGGAAGCTTATTTACCCCAGGAAGGGTGGATGGATCAGGGCAGGGGTGAGCCGTACATCGCTCACAGGGGGGGACTTTTCTCCCCAAAACCTCATCCAATTGCTCTGGGCTAAACTCTCCATCTCTGCAGCCCACAGTTCCTCTCCTTCCCCCCCCCCCCCCAGGTGCTGGAAAGGCTCCCCGGTCACTGGGACATGCAGACACCCTGTGGGCAGGGGCTCTGGGCTCACACAGACTGACCCTCTCCTGGCCCAGCAGCCTCCTGCACCCTATGGGCACCATGCCACTTCCTGCTCCTCTTTTGTCCTGGCAGTGGGCACAGAGCAGCTCCATTATCTCCCCCTTCACCACCCAGGGGGCATGGGCGTTTGCGCAGAGGGCAGGCAGAGCTGGAAAGGCCCTGGGGGCATCGTGTGTCGCCTCCCCCTCCCATGGGAAGCACACGCCAGCTTTATGAAAGGGACTAGGGGAGATTAGAAAGACAACGCCAAGCCAGGTGCCCTCCCCTGAGCGATAGCTGGGGGCTAGAACCCAGGATTCCTGGCTTCCCTCCACCCGCGCTACCCACCAGACCCCAATCCCATCTCAGACTCTGGGATAGACTCCCCTCCCAGACCTGCCGATAGACCTGGCTCCCACCCCCGCTTTACCCACTAGACCCCACTCCCTTCCCAGAGCTGGGGGGCAAACACCTTCATGCCGCTAATCAGCAACTGCTGTTCCAGTGATTCGAGCGGGGGCTGGGGGAGTCCGAGAGCCAGGACTCCTGGGTTCTGTCTCGGCCAGTCTATCAGGGAGGGGGCCTAGCCGGGCACTGTCTCTCTTCTCCCCTAGTCCCTCTAACAAATCTGGTTCCCACATGCAGGGGAAGCTATGGGGACACATGATGCCCCAGAGACTTTAAGATCTGATTAGCCCTGGGTACATTCCCATGTCCCCTGTTCCCACTTGGAGGGGGGAGGAGATGGGGCTACCTTGTGCCTCTTGCAAGGCCATGAGAGGAAGAGATGGAAGATGCCCTAGGGGCCACCACTGGGCATCACACCAGGTCAGGTCCCAGCTCACTCCTGGGTTCTATCCTGGCTCTAGGAGCGTAGTGGGGTCTAGTGGTTAGACCAGGGGGTAGGGGGCTGGGAGCCAGGATGCCTGGGTTCTAATGCTTCATCTTGGGGGTGTTTGTCCCTCTGTGCCTCAGTTTACCCTTAGTAACTGGAAGCTGATTACTGCTTCTCGTGGGCTGTGGGAAAAGTTGGGGGCTTAGGGTCAGTGGGCATCCTCCCATCTCCCCCACCATGGCTCTTCCTCTCGTGGCACAGGACCTGAGAGTGTGCTCTCTACGCCATTATCTAAATCATTGATAAAGATAGTGAACAGAACCGGTCCCTGCCGGACCCCACTCGTGATGCCCTTCCAGCTTGACTGTGAGTCGCTGATTACTCTCTCAGAACGGTTTTCCAGCCAGTTCTGCACCCTCCTTATAGTAGCTCCATCTAGGTTGCACTTCCCTAGTTTGTTTATGAGGACATGATGCAAGACTGTATCAAAAGCCTTAGTAAAATCAAGATATATCACATCTACTGCTTCCCCCCAATCCACAAGGCTTGTTACCCTGTCAAGGAAAGCTGTCAGGTTGGTATGACATGGTTCGTTCTTGACAAATCCATGCTGACTGTCACGTATCATCTTATTATCTTCTCGGTGTTTGCAAATTGGTTGCTTATTTATTTGCTCCATTGTCTTTCCAGGTACAGAAGTTAAGCTGACTGGTCTGTATTTCCCCGGGTTGTCCTTATTTCCCTTTTTATAGATGGGCACTATGTTTGCCCTTTTCCAGTCCTCTGGAATCTCTCCCGTCTTCCAGGACTTTTCAAAGATAATCGTTAATGGCTCAGATAGTCAGCTCCTTGAGTGTTCCAGGATGCATTTCATCAGGCCCTGGTGACTTGAAGACATCTAACTTGTCTAAGTAATTTTTAGCTTGTTCTTTCCCTATTTCAGCCTCTGATCTTACCTCATGTTCACTGGCATTCACTATGTTAGATGTCAAATTGCTACTCGCCTCTTTGGTGAAAGCTGAAATAAGTCAGTTAACGCTTCTGCCATTTCCACATTTTCTGTTATTGTTTTCCCCCCCCCCCTCATTGAGTAACGGGACTACGCTATCCTGGGTCTTCCTCTTGCTTCTTGTGTACTTACAGAACGTTTTCTTGTTACCCTTTATGTCTCTAGCTAGTTTAATCTCGTTTTGTGCCTTGGCCTTTCTAATTTTGTCCCTACATTCTTGTGTTATTTGTTTATATTCATCCTTTGTGATTTGGCCTAGTTTCCACTTTTTGTAGGACTCTTTTTTGGAATTTCAGATCATTGAAGATCTCCTGGTGAAGCCAGGGTGGTCTCCTGCCAGACTTCCAATCTTTCCTACGCCATGAGATAGTTTGATCTTGTGCTCTAACTAACGTCGCTGAAAAACTGTCAAACTGTTTTTCCCCTTTTGATTTGCTTCCCCTGGGATCTTACCCACCAACTCACTGAGTTAGCAAAAATCTGCCTTCTTGAAATCCATTATCTTTCTTGCGCTGTCTTCCTTCCTACCAATACTTAGATTCATGAACTCTGCCAGTTCATGATCACTTTCACCCAAGCTGCCTTCCACTTTCAAATTCTCAGCCAGTTCCTCTCTATTTGTCAAAATCAAATCTAGAACAGCTTCTCCCCCTTCTGAAATAAAAAATTGTCTTCTGACACTCTGTACCTCGGGGAGATACCCTACACCCTCATGTTCATCTTTATGAAGTGATTGTGTGGGATCCAATGCAAAGTTAGTCATGTCAGGTGTCTTCGGAAGGCTCATGAGGCACTGAGCATGGCTGTTATAGTGATGTTACAGTAATGTTATAGGTTATAATTTCATGTATGTAGTTATGAGACTGAAAATGTATCCTCATGGCTTAAAATAAGCCCAGGCAAAAGCTCTCCAGGAACAGGGGAGCAGTTCACACCTCATCAGGGCAGGGATGGGACAAATCCAGCCCAGCCTTGCAGAAACAATGTACACTGGCTTAGGAAGCAACAAAAGAATCTGTTAGACTCGAGGGAGTCAACCCCCTTCCTTTGGCCAGTTTGGGACTGCAATGAGGTAATGCTCACTTGACTCTGAAGGGCAGGCAAAGCCAAGAGGGAAGTGTGACTGGTTGGGTCACAGAGACGTTGGTATGTTTTGACTTATAATCATTTAAAATCCATCTTTGTAGTTAATAAATCTGTTTGTTTATTCTACCTGAAGCAGTGTGTTTGGTTTGCAGTGTGTCAGAGACTCTCCTTGGGAGAACACGCCAGGTATATATCCATTTCTTTGTTAAATTTCGGGGGATGGATAGCTCAGTGGTTTGAGCATTGGTCTGCTAAACCCAGGGTTGTAGGTTTGATCCTTGAGGGAGCCATTTAGGGATCTGGGGCAAAAACTGGGGATTAGTCCTGCTTTGAGTCAGGGGTTGGACTAGATGTTGTAAATAATGTAACTGAATATTGTGACAGTGCTGAGTGAAGCAGGTTTGAATGGATCAGAGGAGAATCTCTTCTCCTGATTCTGAGTCATCAGATGAATTTCACTTGACACTCTCACTTTCATGTCATCTACCTCTTTGTGATGTTACTCCTGGGGGAATTCTGTGCCAAAATATTAAAAATTCTGCACCAAAGTTTAAAAATTCTACACACAATATTTTAAAATTCTGCATATTTTTTGGTCAAAATCATGCAATATAATCCAGCTAGATTCAATTATTTGTTCATTTAGTTAAACTACAATACAATGGCTGGAGAATGGGATTGGGGAGCATTGGAGAAAATCCCCAACTCCCCCTCTGTCTAACAGTAATGTAGCTAGTATTAACCCTTTACTTCTAGTGATTAGGCAACAAATATACACAGCCATATGCTCAGTGTTACATCATAAGCACCTGAAGACCAAGTGAGGGCTGGGGACTCAAACTCACAATTTCTACAGCCTACTCACCATGCCCAAAAAGGTCAATAGCAAACAGTTTATGGAGCACATCTTGATAGGAAATATTTTCAGACCAGTTCTAGTCAATAAAGCACCATAAACATTTATATGACCATACTGTCCTTTACATCACTCTGGCAACATAAAGGAGTCTTACCACTTTTACACCTTGTGGTGGGCCTGGCACCGCACCACCCTTTTGGGCTGGGGGATGCAGTGTCAGGACCTTGCCACTCCCAAGTTCATGTGATCACCTCTCTGTGGGCAGCCTGATGGGGCCTAATGACCTCCCTCCATGAAATCACCCCTTATTCAGGGTAGTGTTCCCTAACAGCCAGAGTTCATATAAATCACTCCTAGCTTCAGAGCAGTGCAGCCCAATGGCCAGGGTCCATACAATCACCCTCACAAGTGGGGTAGTGCAGCCTAGCAGCCAGAGTCCTGGTAACTCACCCCAAAAGTCCAGGCAGTGTGGCCCAATGGCCAGGGTCCATACTAGGGGTTGGGGGGACCCAGGCCCACCCTTTCCACCAGATCCCAACCCAGGTAGTGGCAAGGTCCCCTTGCCACCAGCTCAGCGGGGATCCACCCAAAACACACCAAGACTCTGTGCAGCTTTAACGCAGTTTTCACCTAAAGTTCCCCTGAGTCACTTCCTACCATAAACACCAGGTTCTCCACTTCAGGGGGTCCTCTGGTCTGTTTCCCTTCTGTGATGTACTCTGTCAGGGCACATCCTGGTTTGGCTGGCCTCCAGTTTCTGGTGTGCAAGCTGGCCCTCTTTGGGAGCTGGTAGCATGCCTCCTTCCCCTCCAGCAGTCAGCCCAGACTGAGCAGCTCTGCAGGCTTTTATACCTGCTCTCCAGCTGGAGCATGCCCAGCAGAGCCCCAGGGGTGGGGCTTCCTCTGGTAGGAAGGAAGGGTTAAGCCCTCTGGTACCAGTGCGGGGCTGCTTTGCCCCATCACACACCTGTTTTATATTCCCGGGAAGAATTCACTAAGAACAATGGGAACAATTCACCAAGCCAGCACGCTGCTACATTCTCCTCTGCCTGAGGAAACAGAGCCTGCCCCAAGCCTACCTCTTCCAAAATACCCCAAAGTCCTCCCCCTCCAAGCCGAGCATGCTGCAACAGTGAGCAAAATAGACAGAATGTCCCTCTCTCGCACACACATGAATACCCCCCCACCCCCAGGTGATGATTTATGTCTCCTCTGGCTGCTCAAATTGACCTGTCTGCACTGCCAGGGAGTGGGCACATGACCGTTCTTGCGGTTTCCCTTTACTGCCCTGTCAGACATCATTTTTCTGCAGGGGCCACGAATTCTGAGCACGTGCGGTGACGTGGGATTCCCCCAGGAGCAGTGATATGGGTTTCTATATATTTCCCGAAGGCTGTTTGGTCACCCAGTTGGATATTAGTTCAGTTTGATAGGATGTAGCTCAGATTTATTGGAGACTTTGAGACAAATGACTATTTGCTAAGGTCATTATTTCTTTCTCTAGTTTTGCTTTTCCCCCACCCTTCCATGATGACATGGAGAAAGTTCAAGTGCAGTTCTGTCAACAGGAAAGAACTCTCCAATTTACTGGACATGCTAACAAAGAAACAGCTGTGATTTAAAATCTCCACTCGGTAAATTTACCCTAACCAAGGCCAAGGATTTGGAAAGAACAGGGGTCAAAAGAGTACATACCCAGTTCTTGGTTTTCACCCCAGCAAAGGAAGCTATGGAGACCAATGAACCAAGGAACATTGTTTGTTCAACTCCACTTCCTTGTTCAGTGTCACTGATTACACTTCCAAAGGATCCATGGTTAAACTGAGAACAATCATCCTTCACTCTTTGGATCCAAAGTTTGTTCAGGAATTGAGAAAGAGAAGGAGTCTTTCAGAGGACATTCCTTCCCCATGGATCCCAAACTGGCTGCCTGATTGGGTAACAAGGGCTTTCCTGCTGTAGACATGATGGCAACCCAGTAAGGGAATGAATGTGTCAGGCTCCAATTTCAGACTGCAGGATACAACAATGTTGAGTCCTGATTCTATGGTTTTGTGTCTGATGTGTGGCAACACAACCAAGCTGATGGTGCAGATGCTTTGCTATTGAAGATGCTCTAAGCCAACAGGAGACAACGATGTACCGCTATCTACACATGGGGTTACTAAGTTGCTCAGAGGTGTGGATTTTTCACACCGCTGATCAATGTAGATAGCCAAATAAATGTCTGTAGTGTAAACCCGGCTTTGGTTTTATGCATTTACATCACTTCTCCTCTACCTCCTCTGACTTTGAAAGATTAAAAAGTGTGAAAAAAAGAGAGAGCTGTTTTTCTTCATGATGCAAACATTCCCACATAGCAGACCCCTTCCACCAACACACGGGGTAGAAGATCCAGAGATATATGAACTCACAGAAGTGGTTGGGATCTACGTTGGGACAAACCACAACTTGAGCCAAGGGTTCAGTTGTTGGCAATGGGGATTAAGAGAAAACGAATATACAAGACTAGAATTTGTGAGCTTTGAATATGTTAGTGTTATCAATGAAAATGAAATGATAGGTAAGTTATTAGTTAATGAGTAAGAGACCAATTATGTGATAATCTGAATTCTACTGGAAAACTGAAAGTTGTCTTGTTTTTTGTTTTGTTAGTCGTACAGGAAATGATGGCTAATCTTGAAAAGTTAATTTGATTTAATTTACTCCCTGTAGTGGAAGGAGTTCTGGTAGAAAACCTCACTCCAAAGGTTGGGGTGGGAGAATGTGTGTGAGAAAGAGAGTATAAGAGAATATTGGCCCAATATAGATTTTAATTTTTTGTATTTTAAATAGAACTTATTTTGCTTAGCTTCCAAGTCAATTTCTATTAAAAGGAAAACTACTCAAGGAGACAAGTTTTTACCCCATTGGACTGTAAGGGTCACTGACTTCCACACTTCTCTAATTTGCAAAGGAAAGGCATGACATCTGTCATAAGATGTGTCCAGCAGATAGGAAAGCTACAATTGTCAACCATCAATATCAAGGAAAAGGCTGAAGTTCATTGCCTCTCATGTCAAAAAGCCATCTAACGGCTGGTCTACACTGAAAAGCTATGTTGACATAGCCACAATTCTCAGGGGTGTGAAAAATCCACTCCCCTGAAAGAAGTAGTTAAATTGACCTGAGCCCCAGCGTAGACAGTGTTAGGTTGTCAGAAGAATACTTCCTGTGTTTGAAGGGTAGACATAGCCTTAGTCAGATTGATCCCCTATGGGAAGCAAGTCATTACATCAATTCCGATCTTGACCCACCTCCCTGTATGTGAGAAAGCTACTAGCATGGAGGGCTGGGCCAGCTGTCTGATCACCTGGTTCCTCAGCTGTAGCTACAGCTCTTTGTACCCATCCATCCAAAGACTGAGAGAAATGGAGAGTTCCAACTGTTGTCATTTTAGTAGCTTATTGTTCCTTTCTCTGTTTTTTGTTTTTAATAACTCGGAGATGCCCTGGTCTTTCTATTATAGCATGCTGTGACAGCCCTGTGCTCGTGTGACAGAAGCTTACCGGTGCCAACTGGCAAAGGGGTCGCTGTTCTTCACAAGATCTGACAATCTCACCACACCTCATACACTGCTTTCCCAATATTTATCCAGGAAGTGTAGCAGTGAGACCTCTACTGAAAGCTTGTAAATTATGGATACTCCTAATCACTGAGAGGTGTGTATGAGTCATATTTAAAGAATAATGTAACCGTGTGGAAAATTATGCCCATATGGCCTTGAAATGAAAGTGAGTCACCCCAACCATATGTCTTGGTGATCACGGACCATTCAACTGGGAGGGAATTGTCACCTCTCCCTTGCTAGCCAATTATATGATATATTACACAATTGTCAACCTTTGCACCCACCCAGAAAAGCCAGTGGAACCATCAAAGACAAACTATAGACATTGAAACGCTGTGGAAGTGAAAAGGACAATATGAGAATGAGGAGATGGTCCTTTCTGTGAATAAAGACAAAAGACTGATTCAGTTTATATCAGGGTGGAGAAAAACAGTCTGGGTGCATTCACCAAGGAGATCCCTGACGAGCCCTGGTGCTTCATGAAAGACACGGCCCTGGCTTCTAGGGACTAGCAATGGCTGGAATGAAGTGTGAGGTGAGAATCTACTTTATTAGCTAGGAAAGGTAACTATTCATAAGTGTAGATCACATTTTGTGTGTGTGTGGCGGGGGGGAGTTGTCTCTAACCACTTGTTTCCATCACTCACCTTTGTTTCTGTTTAAATCTCTATCCCTTCTCAAATAACTGCACTCAAGCGCTGTGTGTGATGCCGGAGCAGTGGCCTACAGTTAAATTGGTAATCTGGGATACACCATTGCTTTGGCAACAGAGGATCTGGGTTTTCTCTGAATATCTGGTGAGGAGGAGTTGGACACCAGACGGGGACACATTGAAGGAACTCAGGGGCTAGGGTGGATCTATTGTCAACTGGCAGGGCTGGTGTAGCCCAGAGGATACCTGAGTGGGTGACAGGCTGGGTGAGTTTGGTCGCTAACATCCCGCTGCCAAATCCCTCTTGCTAGTGGCAAGTGGCAACAAGGAGACTCGCAGCCCTGAGCACCCTGAGAAGGATCATAACGTGCATCTATGTTGATCCACCTGTCAAATCCACATAGGCAAAGGACCCACTAGCATAGTTCCCCAAATCCAAATAGCCCTAAAACTCTGCCCTGTGAAATCAAGGGATAAGTGCTCTTCGCTCTGTGAAAGCACGTAAAGAATCCAGGCTGTCAGTGATACATTGCTAACCAAGAGCTGTTATTCTTTTCTCAGGGCTTGTCTACGCTTGAAATGCTACAAAGGCACAACTGCAGAACCCCTCCCTTCCATGTACGTAATCCCCTAGAGGTGGTAGCTTGGTCAATGGGAGAATGCTTCCTTTGGCCTAGTGCATCTCCACAGGGGTTAGATCAGTTTAACTGTGCTACTTGGGGGTGGATTTCTCACATCCCTGAGTGATTTAGTTGGGGATTGGTCCTGCTTTGAGCAGGACTAGATGACCTCCTGAGGTCCCTTCCAATCCTGAGATTCTATGATAGTTACGCCAACTTCATTTTCTAGTGTAGACCTGGCCTCATTAAAGCCTCAGTAAAGTGTTTATCTGTGTTGTAGGGGGATGCCGCAGGATTCAGCCACACAAGAGTGAAAGCTAAGGAGGAAGGCTGACTTCTCTTTGAGGCTGTAGCTTAAATATGGACGATCATTTGGTTTCAGCGTTGAAATATTCAACCAGCTCCATGTGGATTACTCTGCCTAGATGAAGTTTTGGGGTTGGGGACTATGACTAAATGGCTAGACGACGCTTTGGATTCCTGTTTTAGGATTGATAAGGTTTTAGTATCTGTCATATGAATGGGAAGATTTGATTAAATTGATGACTTGAATCCTATTCAGTATCATTATGAACACATTCATTTACTGAGTTGGCCGTAACTTCATGCGTGTGTGTTCAACCCATAGTTAATTTAGTGGCATTTTAGCAGTTCAGCCTTCCTGATGTGTGGTTTTATTTGTGTCTTAGTTGAATGAAATGTCTCA
Source organism: Dermochelys coriacea (assembly GCF_009764565.3). Classification (NCBI taxonomy): domain Eukaryota; kingdom Metazoa; phylum Chordata; order Testudines; family Dermochelyidae; genus Dermochelys; species Dermochelys coriacea. The sequence continues at coordinate 5,077,765 of NC_050095.1, read as the reverse complement.
CAGGGATATCAAGTCATTTTTTCCTTACACAGCATGGGCTAGAACCATACAGGATGTGGACAGAGATAAGATGGTCCAGGTCAGAGCCTAATCATCTACCTATAAATTAGCCCTTTAGTCAGGGCCAGCCTTAGGGATAATAGCACCCTGGGCAAACTTGCATTTTGGTGCCCCTGGCCTCCATGGGTGTGGCACCTCCCCCATTACCCCATGGCCTCCCCACTCTCTCTTCCCCCCTAACCCCTGTACTGTGCCTCCTTCATTCCTAACCCCTGCACCCCCTCCTGCACCTGCGTGGGGAACCTGACGTGGTGCACAAAGCAGCTGGCCTTGCTGCTCACTCCCCCACTGGACTGCTGCTCCTCCACCCCCACAGCCCTAGGGGGCCGGGGTGGGGGGCAAGGAGCGGCACCAGGGCTTCCTGCATCCAGGTCACTTTCCCTGTGGGCGGCGTAAAGGGAGGGCAGGAGATGCCCAGGTGGGGAAGTGACCTGGATGCAGAGAGCCCCGGTGTGTGTGTTGTGGGGACTGTGTGAAGGAGAGTGTGTGTGTGTTGAAGGGATGGTGTGAAGGAGTTTGTGTGTGTTGGAGAGTGTGCGTGCGCCCGAGTGAGTGAGCGCGCTGTCTCTTTAAGAAAGCACTCGGGGTCAGGAACCTGAACTAGGCTTGTTCAGACACCAGCAGCTGCCAGCAGCTCCGGACCCAGAGAGCTGGGAATCCAAACCCTGAGCACGGTGCCCCCTTGGGTGGGCCGCCCTGGGTGGGGGCCCCTACAGCCCACCCCAAAGGCCGGCCCTGCCTTTGGTTCTCACAAGGCAGCAGCTGCGGGGGAAGCTCCCACTGGACTGTGGGCACCTCCGAGCATTGTGGAGAAAGAAGGAAATAGGAGCCACTAGTCTCTGTGACAGAGCATTTGGCTGTTAATGGAGCAGTGGAGGCTTCAGGCCCCCCCTCCCCCCGTGGCGATTTCCAGGAACGAGATTTGGGGGGATTTCAACTGCAAGAAGAAAATCTCTCCTCTTCCTGCCTAGCCTCGTTGGTCTCCTTTTCCCTTCTTGTTGCTTCCCCCTCACCCTCTCTTCTTTGCGGGTGGGAAGATGCAGAAACAAGACCTAGCCTGTCCGAGACACAGGATCTGTACTCAACAGCATGGGGGGATGAAAGCGTGGGCTGTAGGTCACTCTTAAATATTGATAATATGTGTGTGTGTGTGTTAGGGGAGAAGGGATGGAAACAACGGAGAACTGACAGTGGGGCTATCAGATTTCCCCACAGATTAATAGGACTCCCTCCAGCCCACTTTCATCCATCTCCTGAAGGAACAAGTAGGAATTGCCTTTGGGAAGATCCCACTTTTAATAACTCAGGTGTGTTGGGATTTTTCTCTAAGACCTTTTCCACACGGTTGCCAAGAAATTAGCTCAAATCCAGGCTTGGCACTGAGGGTTTGGGTTTTTTTTACTATTATTTTTAATTTTTACAGGCATATGGCAATACAGCACTGAGGTGGCCAAGCTATTTTTCTACAGCTATTTCATTTTCAACACTGATTCCATTTTATACACATTTGCAACACCTACAAACAGTCATTTCATTCACAACCCCACTTCTGTTTCCTCCACATCTGTCCGATAAAGGGAAGCATTTCCCATATCATAGGATTATCTAGGAGATCTTTGCTGTAGGGCCTGAGTTACAAATCCTTTGGGAACCAAATACATGGGCATTTGGCACAGTTCCATGACACTTACTGTGGAACTCTCTCCTCAGATCATCTGAGACAATACTGTCAAGTGAAATTCCAGAGCAGGTGATAACTGATGATTCAGAATCAGGATAAGAGATTCTCCCATCACATTGTCCTCTGATCCATTCAAACCTGCTTCACTCATCACTGTCTCAATTCTGAGTTATGTTATTTACAAAATTTTTAGCATCTTCATACTGGAGGAAAAAACAGCTCACGAAAGCTTCTGCTCAAATAAATTTGTTAGTCTCTAAGGTGCCACAAGTCCTCCTGCTCTTTTTGTCCCACAAGTGGCTTTGCCAATAGAAGGAAGTAGATTTTCAACTCCAAGTGATCACAGTGTTTACAATCCATTTGAATTCTCCTTCCGGGTCTTTGACACTTTCATCTCCAGCCATAGTGATTCTGATATAGGATTAAAGAAGTCAAAGCATCATCTCCAAGGACAAACAGCTGAGAACACTGCACCACACAGCACTTTGAGAGGCAGAGGGATAGAATGCAAAGAAGATAAACTCTGCATGCCTCAAACAGGAGGCAACATTTCTGCAGTGATGGAGAAGCAGGGAATCTCTGAGTCACCCCCTCTCCTCCCAGTGTCACAGAAGCTGAAATGACTTTTTTTCCTGCTTCTGCTCCTCTTCATTTAAAATTCATTTCAATATAATGAAAAAAAGTTCCAAAAATAACTGCTCTTCAGCACAACCCAGAGCAACGTGAGAACAACTGGGAATGATACAAGCTGCATCACTGGTGACTCTTAACAGTAACTTTGCAATAGGAGGAATGGCATAAATGTGATGCTCCCAGTTTTGTGGAAAGAGGGGCCCACTCCCATTACTCATGGGACAACGGAGTTGATAGAACGGTCAATCAGGTCCACAGCATAACAGGATAAACGGCAAAAAGCAAAAATGGGCAACTCACCTGGACAAACTGAGGGATAACGGTGCTGCAAATAATTCAAGCAGCTTTAATGGTTACTACGTGGGAATTAGCAAAACGATTACTAAGGTTAAATTTTTGTCATGGGTATTTTTAGTAAGTCACAGACAGGACATGGGCAATAAACAAAAATTCATGGAAGCCTGTGACCCGTCCTTGTCTTTCACTAAAAATACCCCAGCGGTGGGGAATAACAATTGGAGCCCTGCGGGGGGGATGACTGTTAGCTGCAGCTCTTGCTCTGGTGGCCGACTTAGCTCGGCCCCTACTCTGGCCCTGTGGGTTGCTCTGGCCCTGTGGACTTACCACTGGCACCAGGATGATGGTGGTTCCTACTTTGGCCCCAGGGGCTGACAGCTGCAGAAACGGGGGGCCATTCAAGTGACAGAATCCATGACCTCTGTGACAGAATTGGATACTTAACCATTAAAAAAAAAAGTGTTGATATCTCTAGAAGTTTTTATGGTGTTTAGCTCCCTTGCAAATTTTCTGATGTTTAAGAAGGGCTGAGTGATCAGTCAGGCTTTTCCCGCACTCATAGCATTCATATGGTGTCTCCCCTGTGTGGATTCTCTGATGTGTAGAAAGTTGTGAGCTCTGAGTGAAGCTTTTCCCACACTCACAACACTGATAGGGCCTCTCCCCTGTGTGTATTCGCTGATGTGCAATAAGGTTTGAGCTCTGAGTGAAGCTTTTCCCACACTCGCCGCATTCATAGGGTTTCTCACCTGTGTGGATTCTCTGATGCGTAATAAGAGCTGAGTTGTCAGTAAAGCTTTTCCCACACTCGCAGCATTCATAAGGCTTTTCCTTGGTGTGGATTCTCTGATGCGCAATAAGATTTGAGCTCCGAGTGAAGCTTTTCCCGCACTCAGCGCATTCGTAGGGCTTCTCATCTGCGTGGATTCTCTGATGTGCAATGAGGTTTGAGTTTTGAGTGAAGGTTTTCCCGCACTCGCAGCACTCATAGGGTCTCTCGCCCGTGTGTATTCTCTGATGTGTAGTAAGGTCTGAGCTCCGAGTGAAGCTTTTCCCGCACTCGCAGCATATGTAGGGCCTCTCTCCCGTGTGGATTCTCTGGTGTTGAAGAAAGGCTGAGCTGTCACTGAAGTTTGTCCCACACTTGCAGCATTCATAGGGTCTCTCCCCTGTGTGGATTCTATGATGGGTAATAAGGGATGAGCAGACACTGAAGCTTTTCCCGCACTCACAGCATTCATAGGGCTTCTCACCTGTGTGGATTCTTTGATGGGTAATAAGGGCTGAGCAGACACTGAAGCTTTTCCCACACTCACAGCAACTATAGGGTTTCTCACCTGTGTGGACTCTCTGATGCGTAGTAAGTTCTGAGCTGTGAGTAAATCTTTTCCCACACTCACCGCATTCATAGGGTTTCTCACCAGTGTGGAGTCTCTGATGTACAAGAAGGTTTGAGTTGTGAGTGAATCTTTTTCCGCACTCACTGCATTCGTAAGGTTTCTCACCTGTGTGGATCCTCTGATGTCTAATGAGGTTTGAGTTCTGAGTGAAGGTTTTCCCGCACTCACCGCATTCATAGGGTTTCTCACCTGTATGAATTCTCTGATGTTTAATAAGGGCTGAGCAGCAACTAAAGGTTTTCCCACACTCGGTGCATGTATTTTTCCTCTTTCCCCTGAGGCTTTCCTGCTGGGCAATGGTTTCCTTCAGGTCCTTCTGAGTTCCCCGACAGTAAATTAATTTACCCAATTTCTCCCCTGGCTGGTTTCCCTGCTCTCTCTCTGGTCTGTGCTGAATCTCACGGGCTGTTCCCTGCTCGGGACTCCTGGACACATTCCCTTTTGATCTTTGCAATAATGCTCCGTGTGATTCCACTTGCTCCGCAACTTCCTGCTGAGAATTCTGCTCCTTAGTCTCACGTAGCATCACGTCACCTGTCGTGATACAGACAGAAACCTCAAACAGGGATAGAAAAGGGAAGACCAAACCAAAACAAGTGCTGGAGAGAGGTGAAATAAAAATCAGGAATTGAACTCCCCCAAACTCTTTCCCCAAATGGGAGAGAGGAGGTGATTAATTCAGCACTCACATCTCATCCAAATTCTCAGTGGGAAGGGAGGAAGCTAATGCCAGGTGTCAGCTAAAAGCTGTAGGAAGCTATGTGCTATCTCTGCACTGAGGATACAACACTGCTGGGCACAATCCTGAACTAAGAGAGCTCCCAAGGTCGTTGTAGGGTATCCCAGATGTTTATTTCAGCCACTTACAGTTTCTGAGTTGGTTTAATGGGTCTTTGCCTGTGCAGGGACCTCTCAGGATTTCTCTTTCCTCTGAACACTGGAGGTCTGGGAGCCATGGTTCTTCCCCCTGTTCCAGCTGGGAGATCACATCAAGTCTGGAGACTGGAAACCCTGCTCCGATGAAAGAAAACAAATGAGATTGGGGAAATTCATAAGACTTTGTCATAAAAAATTGTCTATTAATTTAACTCCAGTCCTTCGTAAACGAATAAAATCCCAGGGCCAGCTCCTCAGGTCCTCAAAGGCGAAGAACACTGATGATGAGGGACTGAACTACCCACATATCTGCTGAGAACTCACACAGATAGACACTTGTCGCACCTTAGAGACTAACAAATTTATTTGAGCATAAGCTTTCGTGAGCTACAGCTCACTTCATCGGATGCATTTCCGATGTAGTTCACGAAAGCTTATGCTCGAATAAATTTGTTAGTCTCTAAGGTGCCACAAGTACTCCTTCTCTTTTTGCGAATACAGACTAACACGGCTGCTACTCTGAAACAGATAGACACTGTGTGAGTCTGTACACATATATTCACTATTTTACAAAATTATATTGAGTACAAAGTATGCCTTTGTGAGGTTTCATTTAAAATTCATAATCCACTGAACATTATCATTGTGTTATAATATGTGTAATGACACTATGTATGTAAATTTATGAAATTTTAATGTATGATATTCATGAAAATATGTTACAATTCTGGGGAACACCCACAGACCTGTTCCTCAGAGAGCAAGACTATCACTTGGTTAAATGGCCATTCTCCAGCAGCGGGGAGGTGTGAACAAGAAATTTACTTTCCATTACAGGGGCTGCTTGAAGTTCACATCCAGAACAGACAGCCAGTCATCATGACAGCTAAAAATTGAAGATGTTTCCGGTACGAAGTGATGAACAAACTTGAGACTCTCTCTGCTCACGAAATCAACAACTCCTGAAGAACTGACCTTGTGGACATAGGGAGTCCTGGCTGATAGGAAACCCAGCCTGTCACAAGATATGGTGAGAGAAAGACATTTTTTTAGATCTGTTTTAGCTTGTTAAGTTAGAAGTTGATTTGCATTGTATCTTTTATTCCTTTTGACAGGTTTCAGAGTAGCAGCCGTGTTAGTCTGTATTCGCAAAAAGAAAAGGAGGACTTGTGGCACCTTAGAGACTAACAAATTTATTAGAGCATAAGCTTTCGTGAGCTACAGCTCACTTCATCGGATGCATTTGGTTGGTTTTTTTTTTTTTCCACCAAATGCATCCGATGAAGTGAGCTGTAGCTCACGAAAGCTTATGCTCTAATAAATTTGTTAGTCTCTAAGGTGCCACAAGTACTCCTTTTCTTTTTGCGAATACAGACTAACACGGCTGCTACTCTGAAACCCTGTGTGTGAGAGAGACACGCATTGCCCCTTTAAGTATGCACCTTCCTAAACATGTCCTCCTTCTTCCACCCGTTCGCCTCCTTATCTGACCGAGTGCTCTGCTTGTGTCTAGGGGATTCCCCTTCATGACGCATCTGTCGAAGCACAAGAAACAAGAAACAGAGGCAGTATTGTGAGTGCCCGCACAGCACTGAATCATAATATTTAAATTCACCTCCTTCTCACTCTCCCTTGGCAAGCACACAGCTTGGAGAGTGCCCTCAACATGGTGAGTTCGGCCCAGGGTGGAGGTAAATGCTCAAGATGGGGCAAAGGGTCTAAGTGGTATGATAAGGGGATCACTGCAACCACCCAGGGACATTACTGTAAATTCTGCCACCATTTTTCATAGACGGGGTGAGTGAAGCCAATATCTCACTCCTGAGGGTAAGCAAGGGTGCATCTCTTTAGTTGTGTCACGGAACTAAAAGCAATTTAGACTAAACAGATGGGAAACATTTTTTAAGTGTGTGGTTGTAAACAATTTCTCGAAGAAAGTGGTGGGCACCTTAGTGTAACTTAAAGTGAGATTGTTCAGAGTATTTTAACCATATTTTTAGAACAATCCTGCACTGGCTGGAATAGACCAGGACACAGAGTGATCTTAACTGATCACTCTCATACAAATCAGAAATGAGAGGAAGAACACTGAACTTCTTGAATCTAGTGAAGGGGATATTTCTATGGCACTTAAAGTTTGGTACGTAACATAATCCAGGAAATTAAGTTAAAGCACAAGCTGTCGGTTGTGTCCTTAACCTTTTGGAAAAGTGGAAAAGTTGATAGCTCAACAGCTTTAGTTAACGGATGTATTGTTGACCTTGACTGGGACCTTGTTGACCGTGACTAGGAATTGCCTGGCTTTGTCATTTTCATGTAATGTTGTTTAAATATAGATTTCGGTGTTTAGTTCATTTTAAATCATGGAAACATCAAATGTGTTACACTGGAATAAAATATTCATTTAGGGAGGTTTAAAAAAAATAAATAATATTAAGTGGGGAGAGATAGCTCAGTGATTTGAGCATTAGCCTGCTAAACCCAGGGTTGTGAGTTCAATCCTTGAGGGGGCCATTTAGGGATCTGGGGCAAAAAATTGGGGATTGGTCCTGCTTTGAGCAGGGGGTTGGACTAGATGATCTCCTGAGGTCCCTTCCAACCCTGAGATTCTATGATCTCCTACATGCGTGTGGCTTCGGACCAGGTCCCTATGCTGGTTGCTCATGTGCCACTTTGGTCCCTGAAGAAGTGATCCCCAATGGGTGTGGCAAAGTTTCCTACAGTGGGGGAAGAAAGAAAAGAGCTCTGCCAAGGAACCTTTGGCACAAGACTGGTGAGTACCTCCAGGAAAGTTTCCTAGAGATCTTTCTGGAGGATTCCTGGGAAAACTTGATGTGCATTAACAAACTTTTCCGCAGGGCCCCAACTGCGTAACTGCACAGCTGAAGGTGAAGCAGATGCAAACACAGCTAGTCTTGTACATTCCTGTTCCCTTCACCCACAAAGGACAGCTCTACCTCATGTAACCGAGCAGTTTCAATTCAAAATGAGCATTTACCAGAGCTTCCCCTCTCCTGCATCATGGGCGCCAGAGCTGGAGCACTGGGACTGGCTTGAGACCACCAGAGTCGAGAAGAGCTCCTGACTCGCCACACTGCTGGACGACCCTGTCGCCTGTCCCATCTCATCCTCCAACTCCACTTCTTCGGCCTCAGGGTTAAGTCTGCTGGCCACTGTCTCCGGCTCCCCCGTCCTGCTGAAGTATCCATGGTGGAGACAGCATCCAGCTCTTTGTAGAAGTAGCAGGTCTTCGGTGCAGCACCAGAGTGATGGTTTGCCTCCCTTGCTTTCTGGTACGCCTGTCTCAGACCCTTACTCTTCCCACGGCACTGATGCGCGTCTGGTTCGTGGGCTTTCTCCAACGTGCCACGAGAAATCTGCCCTAGGTATCGAAGTTCCTATGGCTGGAGCGGAGCTGCGATTGCATAGCCTCTTCTCCCCACAGACCCAGCAGATCCAACAGCTCTGTTCTACTCCAGGCAGGAGAGCGTTTGCTGCCATGGTCAGCTGGGAAGATGCAATGTGAGCTCTCCTTGCTGAGCAAACAGGAAGTGGAATTTCAAAAATTCCCGGGTCTTTAAAGGGGGATGGGCTAGTTTACCTAGCTGCAGGGCAGCAGAGTTCAAACTGCTGACCAGAGCAGCGAGGATGGGTATTGTGAGACACAACCTGGAAGCCACTTACTGAGACACAACCATGTACAGTGTCCACACTGACATTGTGGATCTAACTTTGTGGCAAAAAGCTCTACGCCTCTCGTCAAGAGGGATTTTAGTTTGTCGGCGTAGCTGGAGAGTGAAATCGGAGGGAGGAGTATTGTAGTGTGTCATGAAGACGAGACCTAAGCCAAGAGACAGATGGGAACAGACAGGCAGAAGGGGGAGGTGTCTCAGCTTGTATATGGAGCCAAATGCTAATGAAGAGATTGTGAAATCTTCAAGAGAGGAAATTTACACAAAAAAATAAACAGCAGGATCCTGTTTATGCGTGAAAATAATGGAATGTCAGGGTACATTTGGGGGGTACAGAGGAACACCCTGCATCCTCCAGCGTGGAGGCATCATTTGTCTCATGAGCAGACGATCAGAGCCAAGCCTGGCTCTAAAATGCTGGAAGGACGTTGCATGAGCATTGCTGTAGAAGGTATGAAAGGATCTAGTTCTATAAAGTCTAGGTTTTAGAAAGAGTGTTCTGATTTTACCTGATGTGTAACTATTTTTTCCCCAGTACTTCTCCTTGCTATCACTTCAATCTCTAGACTCCATTAAATAAACTTTTACTTGTTTTCACTCTAAACACATCTAGGTGTTGTGTGTTAAGTGGAGCAGTGATGGGATGTATAACTAGTAAGCTGCAATAGCTGTGAATCTGTAAGTACTGAGAATGTCCAGTGGAATGGGGGCTGGATTCTCCAAGGAGATGCTCAGCGGTAACAAGAAGGGTTTCTACAGGTATGTTCACAACAAGAAAAAGATCAGGGAAAGTTTGGGCCCCTTACGGAATGGGGGAGGCAACCTAGTGACAGATGATGTGGAAAAAGCTGAAGGACTCAATGCTTTTTTTGCTCGGATCTTCAAGACAAGGTCAGCTCCCAGACTGCTGCACTGGGCAGCACAGCATGGGGAGGAGGTGAGCAGCCCTCAGGGTCAAAGAACAGGTTAAGGACTATTTAGAAAAGGTGGATGTGCACAAGTCCATGGGTCCAGATCTAATGCATCTGAGGATGCTGAAGGAATTGGCGGATGTGATTGCAGAGCCATTGGTCAATATCTTTCAAAACTCGTGGTGATCGCGGAGAGGTCCCGGATGATTGGAAAAAGGCAAATATAGTGCCCATCTTTAAAATAGGGAAGAAGGAGAATCTGGGGATCTACAGACTAGTCAGTCTCACCTCTGTTCCTGGAAAAATCATGGAGCAGATCTTCAAGGAATCCATTTTGAAGCACTTGGAGGAGAGGAAGGTGATCAGGAACCATCAACATGGATTCACCAAGGACAACTCATGCCTGACCAACATGATTGCCTTCTATAATGAGACAACTGGCTCTGTGGATATGGACGTGATACATCTTGACTTTAGCAAAGCTTTTGATATGGTCTCCCACAGTATTCTTGCCAGCGAGTTAAAGAAGTATGGACTGGATGAATGGACTATAAAGTGGATAGAAAGCTGGCTAGATCGTTGGCTCAACAGGTAGTGATCAACGGCTTGATGTCTAGTTGGCAGCTGGTATCAACTGGAGTGCCCGAGGGGCTGTCCTGGGGCCGGTTTTGTTCAACCTCTTCATTAATGATCTGAATGATGTGATGGATTGCACCCTGAGCAAGTTCATGGATGACACTAAGTTAGGGGGAGAGGTAGATGTGTTGGAGGGTAGGGATAGGGTCCAGAGTGACCTAGACAAATTGGAGCATTGAGCCAAAAGAAATCTGATGCGGTTCAACAAGGACAGATGAGGTTCACTTAGGACGGAAGAATCCCATGCACCGCTACAGGCTGGCTAAGCGGCAGTTCTGCAGAAAAGGACCTGGGGATTACAGTGCATGAGAAGCTGGAGATGAGTCAGCAGCGTGCCCTTGTTGCCAAGAAGGCTAATGGCATATTGGGCTGTATTAGTAGAAGCACTGCCAGCAGATCGAGGGAAGTGATTATTCCCCTCTATTCGGCACTCGTGAGGCCACATCTGGAGTATTGCATCTAGTTTTGGGCCCCCCAATACCGAAAGGATGTGGACAAATTGGAGAGAGTCAAGTGGAGGGCAACAAAAATGATTAGGGGGCTGGGGCACATGACTTATGAGGAGAGGCTGAGGGAACTGGGGTTATTTAGTCTGCAGAAGAGAAGAGCGAGGGATGATTTGATAGCAGCCTTCAACTACCTGAAGGGGGGTTTCAAAGAGGACGGATCTAGACTGTTCTCAGTGGTGGCAGATGACAGAACAAGGAGCAATGGACTCCAGTTGCAGTGGGGGAGGTCTACGTTGGATATTAGGAAACACTATTTCACTAGGAGCGTGGTGAAGCACTGGAACGGGTTCCTTAGGGAAGTGGTGGAATCTCCATTCTTAGAAGTTTTTAAGGCTCAGCTTGACAAAGCCCTGGCTGGAATGATTTAGTAGGAGTTGGTCCTGCTTTGATGACCTCCTGAGGTCTCTTCCAACCCTAATCTTCTACGATTCGATGAGTGTGTCTATCGTTTCCCTGTTGACAATATTTTGAAGTGCTGTAAAATCCACAGGTGCACTCTAACAAGGTGTGCTCTTTAAAGTTTGGCCAGGATAGCTCTGTTGCTTAGGGCTGTACAAAAATCACACTCCCTACCCCATCCAACATAACAATGTTGGCAAAAGATTCAATATAGACACAGTTATGGTGGCAAAAAGTCCATTACAAAAAATGAAGGAAACTAAATACCCATAAACTATTTTAGTGCAGAGTTAAGGTTGCCCAGAGCTGTCTCCTGCCTTTCACCATATGGACAATGGCTAAACTTAAACCTTTGCAAACCAGAAAATGAAAAGTAAATGTACACGCTACCCCTGCATTGCCACCCTAACTCTGCTCCCATCCCAAACTCTGCAGCTGGTAAGAGCCACTGGGAATGGTTCTGTCAGGGTGGTGCAATGGTTAGCAAACTACCCCAGGAACTGGAGAATTCTCCTTCTGTTGAAGTCTTCATGTCGAGACTTCCTTTCTGGAAGATGATTTAGCCAAACACAAGGTGTTCAGCTGTGACCGGATGAAATTCTGTTGCCTGTGTGATACAGGAGATCAGAGTAGATAACCTAGTAATCCCTTCTGGCCTTACAAATTTATGAATCTATAATAGATACGAGGAAGGACTAAGAACATGCCATTGCATTGTGCTCTACAGATGTGAATACCAGCATTTATCTGCGTGCTCCCCGGCTGTGTGCACTGGGTCAGGTGTAGCTGTAATCGGATGGTGGAGGGAGTAGTTCGAGCAGCTTGGCAGAGCTGTGACTGTGGTATGCGGAGAGGTGCATCTGACCCCTGAGGGACCGAGTCTGCCCCATTTCAGTGCTCAGTGTTGTAGGTTGTGTCACTAAAGGTGCACAAGGGCGAGTTCTTGCTCTGTGGACTGTCAGCACTCTGGTGGGATACACACTAGTGTTCTCCAGGGCTTAGTGAGGAGCAAGTGAAGGCAACGACTCAGAAAGAAACCTCACGGTGAGGGTAAGGGAGTGGGATCATTTTGCAAGTCGGAGCCAGTTTGTGTGGAGTAGGCTCAGGGTTCAAGTGAGGGGCAGGGGTAGGAAGCTTCTTTTCTTCATGCAGGACCCAACCGCCAGTTTTACCTTAGGAAAGAGAAGATATTTGACATTGTGCTAAACGGCTCCTGTGATCTGTTCCCAAGGTGTTGTGTAGCAGGGTAGAGTGTTAGGATGTGTGTTGCTGGTATGCTGGGGTGATGCTGAAACAGGGCAGAGTACGAGTTGTGTTGTAGGGGTGACATGTACCATAACTCCTCATTTCCCCTTCCAAGAACCGAGGGGACAGCAATCCTTACCCAGCGAGGTCACATTCTCATAGGTCTCCTGCATGACGTCTCTGCAGAGGGCTCTCTGAGCGGGGTCCAGCAGAGCCCCCTCTTCCCTGGTGAAATACACAGCCACCTCCTCGAAGGTCACCGGCCCCTGAAAGAACAAGAGCCCCCCACTCAGGACCTGCTGCCCCACTCACAGCCCCACTATTCGTGGGGGAGAGGCGCCAATCAAATGGAAGCTCTGGATGGTTTGGAATCCACAGAGTCTGTTAGGATATAGATATTCAGGCCTGTCTGCAAAGGCCTAGACTCTAAGAATTTAGGTGTATCCTTATCACTTGGCTAGTTAGGGGTATAAAAGAAAGAATCAAAGTCACTGTCTGCTGGTGTAAGGTCCTTCTCTCACTGTGACAGTCTGAGGCCCTGTGCTTAGGCTGAGATCTCTGGCTAAGCAACAGGGGCAGCCATAAGCTGGGAAGCGACCGGTCACCTCCTCACCTTCCAGACTAGTCCCATTGAGATAAGATGCTATGGGGCTGTTAGGATACAATCCTGTCCTGATAGTGCCTTCGCCTCCAGAGAAAGGGAAGTGCCTCGAAGATGCAAAAGGAAACTTAGTTTGGTAGCATCCTGTCTGGCAAGAACTCACTTAGCAATAGCTGGGATGTGAAATCCTCACTTCTATATTGTTTTGTCATTATAGTTCCACTTTGCCATTGTTTATTTGCATGGCTTCTGTCTGGTTCTGGGATTGTTTCTGTCTGCTGTATAATTAATTTTGCTGGGTGTAAACTAATTAAGGTGGTGGGATATAATTGGTTACATAATCATGTTACAATATGTTAGGACTGGTTAGTTAAATTTCAGGAAAATGATTGGTTAAGGTATAGCTAAGCAGAACTCTTGTTTTACTATATAGTCTGCAGTCAATCGGGAAGTGAGTGGGGGGGGGAATGGGGACAGGGAATGGGGATGGGGAAATTGGAATCATGTTTTGCTAAAGGGGGGGAATGGGAACAGGGACACGGGTAAGGCTCTGTGGTGTCAGAGCTGGGAAGGGGGACACTAAGGAAGCAAACTGGGATCATGCTTGCCGGAAGTTCACCCCAATAAACATCAAATTGTTTGCACCTTTGGACTTCGGGTATTGTTGCTCTCTGTTCGTGCGAGAAGGACCAGGGAAGTAAGTGGGTGAAGGAATAAGCCCCCTAGCAGAGTCCCACCTCCACACCACTCAGAGCATCCAGGAAACACCAGGGTGAGGGGACGAAGAGAGAGAGCCCCTCGTCTCTCCCAGCAGATCCATCACACGCCAACTAGCCAGAGACTGATACAGGAGATGGAGCCCCTAGCTGGATATAAAGATTGTCTTAAGAAAAGGAGGACTTGTGGCACCTTAGAGACTAACAAATTTATTAGAGCATAAGCTTTCGTGAGCTACAGCTCACTTCATCGGATGCATTTGATGGAAAAATGGTTTGGTTTTTTTTCCACCAAATGCATCCGATGAAGTGAGCTGTAGCTCACGAAAGTTTATGCTCTAATAAATTTGTTAGTCTCTAAGGTGCCACAAGTCCTCCTTTTCTTTTTGCGAATACAGACTAACACGGCTGCTACTCTGAAACCAAAGATTGTCTTGCGATTGCAGAGTGAATTTAAATATGTAGTGGCTACTTTTTGTAGATAATAAGTATTTTAAATAAAATAAATATAAACGATTCTGAGTAACACAGGGCACAGGGGTCATGTAGGAATTTTTCTTGTCAGAAGGGGGTCGTGGTGCAATGAAGTTTAAGAACCCCTGGCTTAGAGCATCCAGGAAGCATCAGGGTGAGGGGACAAATCTCCCAGTAGCCTCATCACACACCCACTAGCCAGAGACTCACACAGGAGCTGGAGCCTCTGCCAGGGTCCAGAGAGAGTTCCCTGGTAGGAAGCCCAAAACCCTCCTCATTGTGAGGAGCTGGATATGAAGGGAGGGGCAGCTCCCCTGAGCCTCACATGGGGGTGCCCCCTTCATATCTCACAGCAGCCGCTGGTTAGTCGGGTCAGGCTCCAGCACTGGGAGTCTGGGCTGTTTTCCTAGCCCTATCTAGGTGGATTATTTCCTGTTCCACAAATTAGAGCATTTTCACCCCCAAACCTCATGGGTCTGTTCCTAGAATCTAGACCACTTATTAAATAACTTCCAGCAGGTTTGCCAGACCCTGGCCTCCTCCCTTTCTCCACCCTGTGCATTTCCTTCCCCGCTCCAACCTCCAAACCAGACGGTGCAAACCTCTCCGATGTATTTGCTGCCCCTCTCCCTCCTGCAGGATCCCACCAGCAACCCCCCGATAATCCCTACATGAACTGGCTCCTCTGCAGCCATGTCTCTCCCCTGTCCCATGGGAGGGTGGGATGAGCTGGAGCGAAACGTGGGCGTCATTCTGCAGCCTGGCAGGGCGAGAAGGGCGGTTGTGGAGGTTTCAGAACAGGCTTTAGTTCATTTCACGTCACGATTCCCTCAGGCCCTTTCCCTACAGACAGACACCCTGGATTCTGCCATGCTCGGAAAATGCTTGTTCTCTGTATTACAGTGTAGACCTGGCCCCTCCTGCCAGGCTAAACCCACAGAGAGATTTTAACCCCCTTCTCCATCCCCCCACCCCCGTAACAAAGTGTCTGAACACAATGCTAGAAAAGAGCAGTATTACCAAGGCCCAGGGCTGCCCTAAGGGGCTAGCACCAGGTGGAGAAAGTCATCACCTGGCCTGGGCAGAGAAGCAGCTTTAATTAAGGTCACTTCCCAGCACAGACCCCACTGGGGGAGCAGCAGCTGCTCAGCAGGGTCTCCCCAATCTCAATGGGAGCTGCAGGGTCTGACCAGGAAGCTGAATCCCCGTATCCTGAGCAGAGAGGGACAGAGCGTGTGAGCAGCCTTCCCTCCCTTAGCTCTCTGGGGAGAGCAGCTAATGAGAGCCCCTCCTCACAGGGAGAATTGCTGAACTCATTTGTCCCACTGTCCATCTGGAGTCACTTCTTGTCTGTCTCTTGCAGTGACTCCAGATTAACACTGGTCTCAGAGCCACAAACGCTGTTCAGAAAGGATGAGGCCAGAATCCTCTTCAACAGATCACTGAGTGCGAGTGCTCACCCCCTTCCCACCTCCCTCACCCCCCAGATCTCGGGCAAGGACTCGGGGCAAGAATTTTCCCCACAAAACTGGAAGTTCCTGCAGTTTTCCAGAGGGAAGAGAAGCAAAATCGGTGGTGGTTTCAGCACACAGTGTCTGAGAAGTGGATAGAAAGTTATCACCGCAGGCAGACGGAGCCCAGGGGGATGCTTCTTTAACAGGAGAGGGGAAGGCCTGGAAGGGCCAAAATAGGTAAGAAATTTCCATGCCCTGTCACTAGCAAACAATAGCCACTGTGGATCCACCCCAGAGGTGGCTGCATCTTAGCACTGCGGGAAGCCACCCCTCACGGAGACCCTTTGTCATGGGGTTTGGGAAACTTCTGGACCCGCGCTGCACTCAGAGGGACCTCCTCATCCCGTGCCAGCTGGAGAAAAGAAAAGGGTCCGGGCAACTCTCCTGTCGCCAGCTGGTAGCCACTGATCCCCCACACAGGGGGAGGCCCCTGGCTTTGATGTCTATGGAATATGTGGCTAGTCTCTTTAATCGGCAAATATTTTAACAGGGCAAAATTATTCATAGATAACTGGAGAGAAAGTGGGGCAAATGTTTAGGGTATTTTATATCAATCTTTGAGATTTGCAGAGAAAATGGGTCACAAACTACGCATGTGATAATAGGAGAGAAAAACACCGAGATTGGAGGGGGTTTTATATTGCTATTAAATAATAAGCAGGAAAAGGGGAAATGTTTGAAAGGATTTTATATGACTGTCCATCATATAAACAAAGTAATGTTTTTCCTCACCCCACCATTCACATGGGGAGCAGGGAGCCCTTTGAGGAGCTGCTTTAAGAGGGCAAGGGAGGGGAGATGGAGCAGGAAGGTCCCTGGAAGAGGGAAAGGGGCAGTAGCAGGAGGTGGGCAAGTGATTGGCAATTGGTGGCTGGGGGCAACTGTGTTGATAGTTTGGGGGAAGCCACTGGGATTGGGTAACTGGGGTCATGGGGGACACTTGCTCTTCCCCTCCCCACCCTGGCAGAGAACGGCCACCCCATCCCCACCCCAGAGGCAGCCGTGTATCCAGGCTCCCCCAAACAGCCCCCACTGACCCCGATCCCTTTGGGGGAATGACTCAGGGCAACATTTTCCCACCTGAAGAAACACAAATTAGTGCCAATGAAATGGGTGAGAAAATCCCCCCAAATCAGAGGAGATTTTAAACTGACATTTGATGATTACGGAAAGAACAGGGGGAAATCGGGGGAGACCAGAGAGCTGATGATTGGAGGGGAAAGGGGGGGGATCTCCTGGATTTTAAAGCCACGTGTGGCACTGAGAGAGAAAAGGGGAAGAACTAGAGAGAATTTGTATCAGGGGGTGAGAGGCAAGGGGCACAAACAGGGACAGGCTCCAATTAACTCCCCCCCCCGGGAATTTCCTGGCTGCACAGAGACAGTTCAACCCCACAGCTGCCCCACTGACCTTCCCCTCCTGGCACCTCCACCAAAGAGGACCCCCCCCGGGCCCCACTCTCTGTCCCCACCTGGATTCCAGCTGCACCCCTCGGATCCCGGGGCTTTGTTCTCCCCGGCTCCTGCCTCCTTCCTCCCGGCTGCTCCAGCCCCTTCCTGTGCCCGGCAAACCCCACCCGGGCGGCAGCGCTCGGACCCCGCCCGAGCCGGTCCCGGTCCCCGGCAGCTCTAGCGGGGCGGTGATTTCGCAGCGGGGAGGGCTGGTCAGAGGCGGGGGAGGGACCGGGCTGTTTGCTCGCAGGACGCCTGGGTTCTCTGCCTGGCTCTGGGAGGGGAGTGGGGGCTAGTGGGTTAGAGCGGGGGGGGGGGCTGGGAGCCAGGACTCCTGGGTTCTCTCCCTGGCTCTGGGAGGGGAGGGGGGCTAGGAGCCAGGACTCCTGGGTTCTCTGCCTGGCTCTGGGAGGGGAGTGGGGGCTAGTGGGTTAGAGCGGGGGGGGGGGGCTGGGAGCCAGGACTCCTGGGTTCTCTCCCTGGCTCTGGGAGGGGAGTGGGAGCTAGTGGTTAGAGTGGGGGGGGGCTGGGAGCCAGGACTCCTGGGTTCTCTCCCCAGCTCTGGGAGGGGAGGGGGGCTAGGAGCCAGGACTCCTGGGTTCTCTCCCCGGCTCTGGGAGGGGAGGGGGGCTAGGAGCCAGGACTCCTGGGTTCTCTCCCCGGCTCTGGGAGGGGAGTGGGGGCTAGTGGGTTAGAGCGGGGGGGGGGCCTGGGAGCCAGGACTCCTGGGTTCTCTCCCCAGCTCTGGGAGGGGAGGGGGGCTAGGAGCCAGGACTCCTGGGTTCTCTCCCTGGCTCTGGGAGGGGAGTGGGGTCTGGGGGGGTTAGAGCAGGGGGGGCTGGGAGCCAGGACTCCTGGGTTCCGTTCCCGGCTCGGGGAGGGGGGCAGTGGGGGCTAGCGGTTAGAGCGGGGGGGGGGGCTGGGAGCCCGGACTCCTGGGTTCTCTCCCCAGCTCTGGGAGGGGAGGGGGGCTAGGAGCCAGGACTCCTGGGTTCTCTCCCTGGCTCTGGGAGGGGAGTGGGGTCTGGGGGGGTTAGAGCAGGGGGGGCTGGGAGCCAGGACTCCTGGGTTCTCTCCCCGGCTCTGGGAGGGGAGGGGGGCTAGGAGCCAGGACTCCTGGGTTCTCTCCCCGGCTCGGGGAGGGGGGCAGTAGGGGCTAGCGGTTAGAGCGGGGGGGGGGGGGCTGGGAGCCAGGACTCCTGGGTTCTCTCCCCAGCTCTGGGAGGGGAGGGGGGCTAGGAGCCAGGACTCCTGGGTTCTCTCCCTGGCTCTGGGAGGGGAGTGGGGTCTGGGGGGTTAGAGCAGGGGGGGCTGGGAGCCAGGACTCCTGGGTTCTCTCCCCGGCTCTGGGAGGGGAGGGGGGCTAGGAGCCAGGACTCCTGGGTTCTCTCCCCGGCTCTGGGAGGGGAGTGGGGGCTAGTGGGTTAGAGCGGGGGGGGGGGGGGGCTGGGAGCCAGGACTCCTGGGTTCTCTCCCCAGCTCTGGGAGGGGAGGGGGGCTAGGAGCCAGGACTCCTGGGTTCTCTCCCCGGCTCTGGGAGGGGAGGGGGGCTAGGAGCCAGGACTCCTGGGTTCTCTCCCCGGCTCTGGGAGGGGAGTGGGGGCTAGTGGGTTAGAGCGGGGGGGGGGGCTGGGAGCCAGGACTCCTGGGTTCTCTCCCCAGCTCTGGGAGGGGAGGGGGGCTAGGAGCCAGGACTCCTGGGTTCTCTCCCCAGCTCTGGGAGGGGAGGGGGGCTAGGAGCCAGGACTCCTGGGTTCTCTCCCCGGCTCTGGGAGGGGAGTGGGGGCTAGTGGGTTAGAGCGGGGGGGGGGGCTGGGTTCTGTCTATCAGGGAGGGTGCCTAGCTGGCATTGTCTCTCTCATCCCCCTTAATCTTGCTAACAAATCTGGAGCACGGGTCCCATGCGGAGGGGAGGCTTGGAGGACCAATGATGCCCTGGGGCCTATTCAAGGTCTGATCGCCCCCTGCTCCCATTTCGAGGGGGGAGGAGATGGGGCTGCCCTGTGCCTATTGCAAGGACATGAAAGGAACAGGAGGGGCCTAGAGTCCACCACTGGGCATCGCGCCAGTCCAGGTCCCGGCTCACTCCTGGGTTCTCTGCTGGCTCTGGGACGACAGTGGGGTCTAGTGGTTAGAGCACGGGGCTGGGGGAATGGGATCCAGGATGCCTGGGTTCTAATCCTAGGTGTCTCACTTTGGGGGATGTTTGCCCCTCCGTGCCTCAGTTTCCCTTGCGTATCCAGAAGCCGATTACGGCTTCTCATGGGGTTGTGGGAAAAGCTGGGAGTCGGGGGGCGGGGAGCATCCTCCCATCTCCCCCACCCTGGTTCCTCCCGCTCCCTGTTGTGGCTCGAGTCCTGCCACACGCTGGGTGTCCCTGATCCGGCTGGAGGCCAGTCAAGCACCACTTGGCTGACCAGTGCGATACCGTTCAGCGTTGTATGACACCCATCCCGGGTGGTACCACGCCAGTATATTATGGGACTCCATTAATAAAGAACTAAAGGAGGTCAATGTAATTAATGCCAACCAACATGGGTTTGTGGGAAACAGATCCGTCAATCTAACCTGAGATCTTTTTTTTGCGGAGAGGACAAGTTTAGTTGACAAAGGTAACAGCATTAGGAGAATAGACTTAGACTTCTGTAAGGGGTTGGACTTGGTAGCACGCATTTTGATTACAAAATGAGTGATACAAAACAAAAATGGCCCACATGAAATGGATTAAAACCTGGCTAAATGAATGGTCAGAAAATGACAGGTTTCAGAGTAGCAGCCGTGTCTGTATTTGCAAAAAGAAAAGGAGGACTTGTGGCTCACGAAAGCTTATGCTCAAATAAAGTTGTTAGTCTCTAAGGTGCCACAAGTACTCTTGGTCAGAAAATGTAACTGTAAATGGGGACTGTGACGAAGTGGGACCGTTCTTAATATTTTCTCCGAATACTGTGTGGGTGCCTCAGTTTCCCCTATGCATTTCTTAAGTCTCTAGGTGGTGGGATAAGGGGGTGTGATGGTTGCAGAGCCCTGGAGGGCAGGGGTCTGCCCAGAGAATGGCCGACACCCTGTCTCCTCACAGCTGATGGCCTGGGACCCTCCCCTGCAAGGTGCCAACTGAAGGTGTTGGAGAACAAAGAGATCAGGTGGCCTCCTGGCCTGGGAAAGAGACAAAGGCCAGAGGAGGGGCTGGAAGGGGTCTGAGTTTGGAGCTGGCTGGGGAAACGGAGGAAGGCCCAGCACCGGGGTCTGGGCTCCCCACCCCCGAAGATGGACGTGATTGAGGGATCCTGTTGTCTGTACCTACAAGCTCTGGTTTGGACCGTGTTCCTGTCGGCTAATAAACCTTCTGGTTTACTGGCAGGCTGAGAGTCAAGATGAATCACAGGAAGTGGGGGGTGCAGGGCCCTGACTCCCCCACACTCCGTGACAGGGACTAAGGGTGTTTCCAGTGAGGCCCTGCAGGGATTGGTTCTTGGCCCAATGCTATTTAATATTTTTCACCAATGACCTGGAAGAAAACAAAATCATCACTGAGAAAGATTGCAGATGGCACAAAAATTGGGGCAGTGGAAAACAATGGAGAGGAGGGTCCCTGCAATCTGGAGTGCTTGATAAACTGGGCGCAAGCAAACAATATGCAAATTAATACCTCTAAAACGTAACTATATGTAGCTAGGACCAAGGAACGTCTGCGATACTTACGGGATGGGGGACTCTCTCCTGGGAAGCAGCGACTCCGAAAAAGATCTGGGGCCCAAATTCAGGCCGGACGTGGATACGCTGGAGATGTTTCAGAGTAGCAGCCGTGTTAGTCCGCAGTCGCGAAAAGAAAAGGAGGACTTGTGGCACCGTAGCGACTAATAAATTTGTTAGTCTCTGAGGTGCCACAAGTCCTCCTTTTCTTTTTGCGGACACCTTGGAGAGGAGTCAGAGACGAGCCATGACGAAAGGATTAAAAAACCTACCTGAGCGTGAGAGACTTCAGGAGTTCAATCTAGTTAGCGTGCCGAAGAAAAGGTTAAGGGGTGAGTCGATTATAGTCTAGCAGTACCTACGTCAGGCGTGGCCAATCATTTTTGCAGGGGGGGGGGGCCACCCCTTGAATGTTGGTAAGTCGTCACGAGCCGCACGCTTCTACTATAGTAATGGAGAGGGTGCGAGGTCTGGGGAAAAGTCTGGGCGGGAGGGGGTCTGACCTGGGCTCTGGCCGGGAGGCGCTTTCCACAGGCGGCTCCCGGCCGTGCCCACCCCTGCAAGCACCAGCCCTGCAGCTCCCATTGGCCGGTTTCTGCAGGGATGTGCCAGCAGCTGCTTCCCGGAGCGGCGTGGGGCCGTGGCAGAGCCCCGCTGCACTGCGGGACTTTTAGCAGCTCGCACTCAGAGATCCCAAGGGGCCAGAGGAGGCAGGAGAGAAAGGTTAGATGGGCCGGATCCGGCCTGTATTTTGCCCGCCCCGGGGCTACGTGGGGAACAAATATTGGCTCTTCGGTCTCGCAGGCCGCAAACTGAAGCCGCACGGCTTCAGAGTGGAAATAAGGTGCAAATAACGTGAGACTCTTTAACCACTGGAACAATTTCCCAAGAGTCACGGCTGATGCTGCGTCCCTGGCAATTTTTATATCGAGCTTGGACGTGTTTCCGCTCGAGGAGGGATTGTGCGATACAGGGGGGTCAGACGAGAGGGTTGCAAAGGTCCTGCGACGGCGTGTCCGCCCCCGCCTACAACTGACCTTTCGGGTTTTCCAGAGCGTTGCTGAGCCGATTCTCCCCCTGCACCCCGAAGAGCTGCTGAGTAGGGTGGGCCTCGGTCGCAGGTCCCTGCTGGCCTTGGTCTCAATGAATTTTCCCCTCCCTTAAGCGTAGGAAGGATGCTCGGTCGTGGGGTGCTACCCCGGGTAGAGAGAGGGCGTGAAAACCCTTGTAGGGACCGGCAATCTCCTGTCCCCGTTGGTTCGCTATCGTGGGGGGCGAATTACACCCCGGCCCCCAGACTGATCCTGCCCAGCCCAGCCCCCCAGGAGACAAGCCTCCCAGCCTGATGCTCCAATCCCACCCCTTGTGCAGCTATGGGGGGGAGGGGTGTCAATGCTCGGGAGGGGGATTTGGGGGGGCCGGAGACACCCAGAGCAACTATAGTGGGGGAGGGAGTGTCAGTTCTCAGAGGGGAATTGGGGGGTGCACCGGTGGGGGTGTCTGTTCTCGAGGGGAGCAATTTGGGGGTGTGCTCAAGGGAAGACACCCAGCACAGCTACGGCAGGTGAGAGGGATCAGTTCCTGGGGGGGCGGGAATCTGGGGGTGCGCCTGTGAGGGTGGGGAGACACCCAGTGCTATTACAGCAGGAGAGGGGGTGTCAGTTCTCGGGAAGGGGGAATTTGGCGATGGGGAGACACCCAGCCCAATTACAGCAGGGAGTGTCAGTTTTCACGGGGAAATTAGGGGTGCACCTGTGGGGGTGTCAGTTCTTGGGCGGAATTTGGGGTTGCATGCGTGCGAGTGGGGAGACACCCAGCACAGCTACAGCAGGCAAGAGGGGTCAATTCTCGGGGGGGGAATTTGGGGATGGGGAGACACCCAGCCCAATTACAGTCGGGGGTGTCAGTTCTTGGGGGGGAAATTGGAGGTGCACCCATGGGGGTGTCAGTTCTCAGGGAGGGGGCAATTGGGGGTGCACCCATGGGGACGGGGGGGTGTCGGATCCAGGGGAGGCAGGATGTGGGGGTGCTCCCATGGGGGCGGGGGCGTCGGTTCTCGGAGGGGGTTTGGGGGTGCTCCCATGGGGGCGGGGGAGGGGGTGACGGTTCTCGGGGGTGATTTGGGGGTGCACACGTGTGGGCAGGGGAGGAGGTGTCAGTTCTCGAGGAGGGAGGATATGGGGGTGCTCCCGTGGGGGCGGGGGAGGGGATGTCGGTTCCCGGGGAGGGGGGATTTGGGGGTGCACCCGCGGGGACGGGGGAGGAGTGTTGTTTCTCGGGGGGTGGATTTCGGGATGCACCCGGGGGAGGGGGAGTCGGTTCTTGGGGGGGGGATTTGGAGGTGGACCCGTGGGGGAGGGGTGTCGGCTCTCGGGGGGGGATTTGGGGGTGCACCCGTGGGGGCGGGGGAGGGGTGTCGGTTCTCGGGTTGAATGTGGGGGTGGACCCGTGGGGGCGGGGAGGGGTGTCGATTTTCGGGTTGGAGGTGGGGGTGCGCCTGTGGGGGCGGGGTAGGGGGTTTCGGTACTCGGGGGGGATGTTGGGGTCTACCTGTGTTGGCGGGGGAGGGGTGTCGATTCTCAGGGGAGATTTGGGGGGTCTCCCGTGGAGGCGGGGGATGGGGTGCGGGTCTCGGGGGGTGGATTTGGGGGTGCTCCTGTGGGGGCGGGGGAGGAGTGTCGATTCTCGGGGGGGGATGTGGGGTTGCTCCCATGGGGGTGGGGGAGGGGGTGTCGGTTCCCGAGGAGGGGGGATGTGGGGGTGCGCCCTTGGGGGCGGGGTAGGGGGTTTCGGTACTCGGGGGGGGGATTTGGGGGTGTACCTGTGGGGGCGGGGGAGGGGTGTCAATTCTCGGGGGGGGATGTGGGGTTGCTCCCGTGGGGGCGGGGGAGGGGGTGTCGGTTCCCGAGGAGGGGGGATGTGGGGGTGCGCCCTTGGGGCGGGGGTAGGGGTTTCGGTACTCGGGGGGGATTTGGGGGTGTACCTGTGGGGGCGGGGGAGGGGGTGCGGGTCTCAGGGGGTGGATTTGGGGGGGCTCCCGTGGAGGCGGGGGAGGGGGTGTCGATTCTCGGGGGGATTTGGGGGGGCTCCCGTGGGGGCGGGGGAGGGGGTATCGGTTCCCGAGGAGGGGGGATGTGGGGGTGCGCCCTTGGGGGCGGGGTAGGGGGTTTCGGTACTCGGGGGGATTTGGGAGTGTACCTGTGGGGGCGGGGGAGGGGTGTCGATTCTTGAGGGATTTGGGGGGGCTCCCGTGGGGGCGGGGGAGGGGGTGCGGGTATCGGGGGGTGGATTTGGGGGTGCTCCTGTGGGGGCGGGGGAGGAGTGTCGATTCTCGGGGGGGATGTGGGGTTGCTCTCGTGGGGGCGGGGGAGGGGGTGTCGGTTCCCGAGGAAGGGGGATTTGGGGGTGCGCCCGTGGGGGCGGGGTAGGGGGTGTCGATTCTCGGGGGGGGATTTGGGGGGGCTCCCGTGGGGGCGGGGGAGGAGGTGCGGGTCTCGGGGGGGGGATTTGGGGGTGCTCCTGTGGGGGCGGGGGAGGGATGTCGATTCTCGGGGGGATGTGGGGTTGCTCCCGTGGGGGCGGGGGAGGGGGTGTCGGTTCCCGAGGAGGGGGGATGTGGGGGTGCGCCCTTGGGGGCGGGGTAGGGGGTTTCGGTACTCGAGGGGGGATTTGGGGGTGCTCCCCTGGGGGCGGGGGAGGGGTGTCGATTCTTGGGGGGGATTTGGGGGGGCTCCCGTGTGGGCGGGGAGGGGGTGTCGGTTCCCGAGGAGGGGGGATGTGGGGGTGCGCCCTTGGGGGCGGGGTAGGGGGTTTCGGTACTCGGGGGGGGATTAGGGGGTGTACCTGTGGGGGCGGGGGAGGGGGTGCGAGTCTCAGGGGGTGGATTTGGGGGGGCTCCCGTGGGGGCGGGGGAGGGGGTGCGGGTCTCGGGGGGGGATTAGGGGGGTACCTGTGGGGGCGGGGGAGGGGGTGCGGTCTCGGGGGGTGGATTTGGGGGGCTCCCGGGGGGCGGGGGAGGGGGTGCGGGTCTCGGGGGGTGGATTGGGGGGGCTCCCGTGGGAGCGGGGGAGGGGGGTGCGGGGTCTCGGGGGGTGGAGTTGGGGGGGCTCCCGTGGGGGGCGGGGGGGGGGGGGGGGGTGCGGGTCTCGGGGGGTGGATTTGGGGGGGCTCCCGTGCGGGAGGGGGAGGGGGTGCGGGTCTCGGGGGGTGGATTTGGGGGGGCTCCCGTGGGAGCGGGGGAGGGGGTGCGAGTCTCGGGGGGTGGATTTGGGGGGGCTCCCGTGGGGGCGGGGGAGGGGGTGCGGGTCTCAGGGGGTGGATTTGGGGGTGCGGGTCTCGGGGGGGTGGATTTGGGGGGGCTCCCGTGGGGGCGGGGGAGGGGGTGCGGGTCTCGGGGGGTGGATTTGGGGGGGCTCCCGTGGGGGCGGGGGAGGGGGTGCGGGTCTCGGGGGGTGGATTTGGGGGTGTACCTGTGGGGGCGGGGGAGGGATGTCGATTCTCGGGGGGATTTGGGGGGGCTCCCGTGGGGGTGGGGGAGGGGGTGTCGGTTCCCGAGGAGGGGGGATGTGGGGGTGCGCCCTTGGGGGCGGGGTAGGGGGTTTCGGTACTCGGGGGGGATTTGGGGGTGTACCTGTGGGGGCGGGGGAGGGGTGTCGATTCTCAGGGGGATTTGGGGGGGCTCCCGTGGGGGCGGGGTAGGGGGTGCGGGTCTCGGGGGGTGGATTTGGGGGTGCTCCTGTGGGGGCGGGGGAGGAGTGTCAATTCTCGGGGGGGATGTGGGGTTGCTCCCGTGGGGGCGGGGGAGGGGGTGTCGGTTCCCGAGGAGGGGGGATTTGGGGGTGCGCCCTTGGGGGCGGGGTAGGGGGTTTCGGTACTCGAGGGGGGATTTGGGGGTGCTCCCGTGGGGGCGGGGGAGGGGTGTCGATTCTTGGGGGGATTTGGGGGGGCTCCCGTGTGGGCGGGGAGGGGGTGTCCGTTCCCGAGGAGGGGGGATGTGGGGGTGCGCCCTTGGGGGCGGGGTAGGGGGTTTCGGTACTCGGGGGGGGATTAGGGGGTGTACCTGTGGGGGCGGGGGGGGGGGGTGCGGGTCTCAGGGGGGGGAGTTGGGGGGGCTCCCGTGGGGGCGGGGGAGGGGGTGCGGGTCTCGGGGGGGGATTAGGGGGTGTACCTGTGGGGGCGGGGGAGGGGGTGCGGGTCTCGGGGGGTGGATTTGGGGGGCTCCCGTGGGGGCAGGGGAGGGGGTGCGGGTCTCGGGGGTGGATTTGGGGGGGCTCCCGTGGGAGCGGGGGAGGGGGTGTCGGTTCCCGAGGAGGGGGGATGTGGGGGTGCGCCCTTGGGGGCGGGGTAGGGGGTTTCGGTACTCGAGGGGGGATTTGGGGGTGCTCCCCTGGGGGCGGGGGAGGGGTGTCGATTCTTGGGGGGATTTGGGGGGGCTCCCGTGTGGGCGGGGAGGGGGTGTCGGTTCCCGAGGAGGGGGGATGTGG
Source organism: Dermochelys coriacea (assembly GCF_009764565.3). Taxonomy (NCBI): domain Eukaryota; kingdom Metazoa; phylum Chordata; order Testudines; family Dermochelyidae; genus Dermochelys; species Dermochelys coriacea. The sequence goes on along the minus strand of NC_050095.1, from coordinate 5,051,497 downwards.
GGGTGCGCCCTTGGGGGCGGGGTAGGGGGTTTCGGTACTCGGGGGGGGATTAGGGGGTGTACCTGTGGGGGCGGGGGAGGGGGTGCGGGTCTCAGGGGGTGGATTTGGGGGGGCTCCCGTGGGGGCGGGGGAGGGTGTGCGGGTCTCGGGGGGGGATTAGGGGGTGTACCTGTGGGGGCGGGGGGGAGGGGGTGCGGGTCTCGGGGGGTGGATTTGGGGGGCTCCCGTGGGGGCAGGGGAGGGGGTGCGGGTCTCGGGGGGTGGATTTGGGGGGGCTCCCGTGGGAGCGGGGGAGGGGGTGCGGGTCTCGGGGGGTGGATTTGGGGGGGGCTCCCGTGGGGGCGGGGGAGGGGGAGGGGGTGCGGGTCTCGGGGGGTGGATTTGGGGGGGCTCCCGTGCGGGAGGGGGAGGGGGTGCGGGTCTCGGGGGGTGGATTTGGGGGGGCTCCCGTGGGAGCGGGGGAGGGGGTGCGAGTCTCGGGGGTGGATTTGGGGGGGCTCCCGTGGGGGCGGGGGAGGGGGTGCGGGTCTCAGGGGGTGGATTTGGGGGTGCGGGTCTCGGGGGGTGGATTTGGGGGGGCTCCCGTGGGAGCGGGGGAGGGGGTGCGGGTCTCGGGGGGTGGATTTGGGGGGGCTCCCGTGGGGGCGGGGGAGGGGGTGCGGGTCTCGGGGGGTGGATTTGGGGGTGTACCTGTGGGGGCGGGGGAGGGATGTCGATTCTCGGGGGGATTTGGGGGGGCTCCCGTGGGGGTGGGGGAGGGGGTGTCGGTTCCGAGGAGGGGGGATGTGGGGTGTGCGCCCTTGGGGGCGGGTAGGGGTTTTCGGTACTCGGGGGGGATTTGGGGGTGTACCTGTGGGGGCGGGGGAGGGGTGTCGATTCTCAGGGGGATTTGGGGGGGCTCCAGAGGGGGCGGCGGAGGGGGTGCGGGTCTCGGGGGGTGGATTTGGGGGTGCTCCTGTGGGGGCGGGGGAGGAGTGTCAATTCTCGGGGGGATGTGGGGTTGCTCCCGTGGGGGCGGGGGAGGGGGTGTCGGTTCCCGAGGAGGGGGGATTTGGGGGTGCGCCCTTGGGGGCGGGGGAGGGGGTTTCGGTATTCGAGGGGGGATTTGGGGGTGCTCCCGTGGGGGCGGGGGAGGGGTGTCGATTCTTGGGGGGATTTGGGGGGGCTCCCGTGTGGGCGGGGAGGGGGTGTCCGTTCCCGAGGAGGGGGGATGTGGGGGTGCGCCCTTGGGGGCGGGGGTAGGGGGTTTTCGGTACTCGGGGGGGGATTAGGGGGTGTACCTGTGGGGGCGGGGGAGGGGGTGCGGGTCTCAGGGGGTGGATTTGGGGGGGCTCCCGTGGGGGCGGGGGAGGGGGTGCGGGTCTCGGGGGGGGATTAGGGGGTGTACCTGTGGGGGCGGGGGAGGGGGTGCGGGTCTCGGGGGGTGGATTTGGGGGGGCTCCTGTGGGGGCGGGGGAGGGGGTGAGGGTCTCGGGGGGTGGATTTGGGGGGGCTCCCGTGGGGGCGGGGCAGGGTGTGCGGGTCTCAGGGGGTGTATTTGGAGGTGCGGGTCTCGGGGGGTGGATTTGGGGGGGCTCCCGTGGGGGCGGGGCAGGGGGTGCGGGTCTCAGGGGGTGTATTTGGGGGTGCGGGTCTCGGGGGGTGGATTTGGGGGGGCTCCCGTGGGGGCGGGGGAGGGGGTGCGGGTCTCGGGGGGTGGATTTGGGGGGCCTCCCGTGGGGGCGGGGCAGGGGTTGCGGGTCTCGGGGGGCGGGGGAGGGGGTGCGGGTCTCGGGGGGGGATTAGGGGGTGTACCTGTGGGGGCGGGGGAGGGGGTGCGAGTCTCGGGGGGTGGATTTGGGGGGCTCCCGTGGGGGCGGGGAGGGGGTGCGGGTCTCGGGGGGTGGATTTGGGGGGGCTCCCGTGGGAGCGGGGGAGGGGGTGCGGGTCTCGGGGGGTGGATTTGGGGGGCTCCCGTGGGGGCGGGGGAGGGGGTGCGGGTCTCGGGGGGTGGATTTGGGGGGGCTCCCGTGCGGGAGGGGGAGGGGGTGCGGGTCTCGGGGGTGGATTTGGGGGGGCTCCCGTGGGAGCGGGGGAGGGGGTGCGAGTCTCGGGGGGTGGATTTGGGGGGGCTCCCGTGGGGGCGGGGCAGTGGGTGCGGGTCTCAGGGGGTGTATTTGGGGGTGCGGGTCTCGGGGGGTGGATTTGGGGGGGCTCCCGTGGGGGCGGGGGAGGGGGTGCGGGTCTCGGGGGGTGGATTTGGGGGGGCTCCCGTGGGGGCGGGGGAGGGGGTGCGGGTCTCGGGGGGTGGATTTGGGGGTGCTCCTGTGGGGGCGGGGGAGGAGTGTCAATTCTCGGGGGGATGTGGGGTTGCTCCCGTGGGGGCGGGGGAGGGGGTGTCGGTTCCCGAGGAGGGGGGATTTGGGGGTGCGCCCTTGGGGGCGGGGTAGGGGGTTTCGGTACTCGGGGGGGATTAGGGGGTGTACCTGTGGGGGCGTGGGAGGGGGTGCGGGTCTCGGGGGGTGGATTTGGGGGGGCTCCCGTGGGGGCGGGGCAGGGGGTGCGGGTATCGGGGGGTGGATTTGGGGGGGCTCCCGTGGGGGCGGGGCAGGGGGTGCGGGTCTCAGGGGGTGTATTTGGGGGTGCGGGTCTCGGGGGGCGGATTTGGGGGGGCTCCCGTGGGGGCGGGGCAGGGGGTGCGGGTCTCAGGGGGTGTATTTGGGGGTGCGGGTCTCGGGGGGTGGATTTGGGGGTGCGGGTCTCGGGGGGCGGATTTGGGGGGGGCTCCCGTGGGGGCGGGGGAGGGGGTGCGGGTCTCGGGGGGGGGATTAGGGGGTGTACCTGTGGGGGCGGGGGAGGGGGTGCGGGTCTCGGGGGGTGGATTTGGGGGGCTCCCGTGGGGGCGGGGGAGGGGGTGCGGGTCTCGGGGGGTGGATTTGGGGGGGCTCCCGTGGGGGCGGGGGAGGGGGAGGGGGTGCGGGTCTCGGGGGGTGGATTTGGGGGGGCTCCCGTGCGGGAGGGGGAGGGGGTGCGGGTCTCGGGGGGTGGATTTGGGGGGGCTCCCGTGGGAGTGGGGGAGGGGGTGCGGGTCTCAGGGGGTGTATTTGGGGGTGCGGGTCTCGGGGGGTGGATTTGGGGGGGCTCCCGTGGGGGCGGGGCAGGGGGTGCGGGTATCGGGGGGGATTTGGGGGGGCTCCCGTGGGGGCGGGGCAGGGGTGCGGGTCTCAGGGGGTGTATTTGGGGGTGCGGGTCTCGGGGGTGGATTTGGGGGGGCTCCCGTGGGGGCGGGGCAGGGGGTGCGGGTCTCAGGGGGTGTATTTGGGGGTGCGGGTCTCGGGGGGTGGATTTGGGGGTGCGGGTCTCGGGGGGCAGATTTGGGGGGGCTCCCGTGGGGGCGGGGGAGGGGGTGCGGGTCTCGGGGGGTGGATTTGGGGGGGCTCCCGTGGGGGCGGGGCAGGGGGTGCGGGTCTCAGGGGGTGTATTTGGGGGTGCGGGTCTCGGGGGGTGGATTTGGGGGGGCTCCCGTGGGGGCGGGGGAGGGGGTGCGGGTCTCGGGGGGTGGATTTGGGGGGGCTCCCGTGGGGGCGGGGCAGGGGGTGCGGGTCTCGGGGGGGGATTTGGGGGGGCTCCCGTGGGGGCGGGGCAGGGGGTGCGGGTCTCAGGGGGTGTATTTGGGGGTGCGGGTCTCGGGGGGTGGATTTGGGGGGGCTCCCGTGCGGGAGGGGGAGGGGGTGCGGGTCTCGGGGGGTGGATTTGGGGGGGCTCCCGTGGGGGCGGGGGAGGGGGTGCGGGTCTCGGGGGGGGATTAGGGGGTGTACCTGTGGGGGCGGGGGAGGGGGTGCGGGTCTCGGGGGGTGGATTTGGGGGGCTCCCGTGGGGGCGGGGCAGGGGGTGCGGGTCTAGGGGGGTGGATTTGGGGGTGCGGGTCTCGGGGGGTGGATTTGGGGGGGCTCCCGTGGGGGCGGGGGAGGGGGTGCGGGTCTCGGGGGGTGGATTTGGGGGGGCTCCCGTGGGGGCGGGGCAGGGGGTGCGGGTATCGGGGGGGGATTTGGGGGGCTCCCGTGGGGGCGGGGCAGGGGGTGCGGGTCTCAGGGGGTGTATTTGGGGGTGCGGGTCTCGGGGGTGGATTTGGGGGGGCTCCCGTGGGGGCGGGGCAGGGGGTGCGGGTCTCAGGGGGTGGATTTGGGGGTGCGGGTCTCGGGGGGTGGATTTGGGGGTGCGGGTCTCGGGGGGCGGATTTGGGGGGGCTCCCGTGGGGGCGGGGGCGGGGGCGGGGGCGGGGGCGTCGGTTCCCGGGGAGGGGACACCCAGCGGCGCTACGGCGGCCGAGAGGGCTCAGTTCCCGGCGCTAGTGGAGCAGGGCGGGGGAGGGTCGCCGGGAGCTGCCCGGAAGTGACGTCGCGCGCGCCGGGCGGGGGGCCTCGCTGGGGGCGGTTGGAGCCGCGCCGCGAGCCGTGACGTAGCCGCCCCCTCCCCGCCCCCCCGGCGCGAGCTGGGTTTTTCCGTTCGGGCGGTTGGAGCCGGTTGCCCGGCAGGTCAGGGGGGGCGTGGCCGTCTGCGGGGGGGGGGGGTGAATGTGTGAGGGGTGGCCGGGGGGCAGGGGGCTCTGGGGGGCAGGGTGGCTGTGGGGTGTGGGGGGCAGGAGGGGTGTGGGGGGAAGCAGGATGGGGCAGGATGGCTGTGGGGTGTGGGGGGAAGCAGGATGGGGCAGGGTGGCTGTGGGGTGTGTGTGGGGGGAAGCAGGATGGGGGCAGGGTGGCTGTGCGGTGTGGGGGGCAGGGGGTGTATGAGGGAAGCAGGGGTCAGGGTGAAGCAGGGTGGCTGTGGGGTGTGGGGGGGAAGCAGGATGGGGCAGGATGGCTGTGGGGTGTGTGTGGGGGGGAAGCAGGGTGGGGGCAGGGTGGCTGTGGGGTGTGGGGGGCAGGAGGGGTGTATGAGGGAAGCAGGGGTGAGGGTGAAGCAGGGTGGCTGTGAGGTGTGGGGGGAAGCAGGATGGGGCAGGGTGGCTGTGCGGTGTGGGGGGCAGGGGGTGTATGGGGGAAGCAGGGGTCAGGGTGAAGCAGGGTGGCTGTGGGGTGTGGGGGGGAAGCAGGCTGGCTGTGGGGGGCAGGGTGGGTGTGGGGGGGAAGCAGGCTGGCTGTGGGGAGATGCCTGTGCAGTTCCTCCAGGCATGAATTCCAGGCGTGCCATGGCCTCTATGCCTCCGGCAGTCAGACTAGTCCAGTGGTTCCCAAACTTTAACAAGCCCCGAACCCCTTTCACTAAAATGTCAGGCCTCGCGAGCCCCCTCCTAAAAATGAATATTTCCCGGGATTTTCTCCTTTACCTGACTATCAATTATAAAAGCCGTGATCTTGGAAATATAAAAATGTGTTTTTCTGCCATGCTTATGACACACTATTTGTTATTAACTATGAGTTATCCTGACAGTATTTTTATTACGTTCTGAAACCGGCAACACTCTTCCCAGATCTCACGGTCGTAGCTTGTATCGCGCCGAATACGCCTGTTGTCAGACAAGGCTCCTGGGTTTCCCCCGGGACTATCAGATGTGAAACAGCCTGAAGGGCTTTAAGAAGCCAACTCAGAGTCCCCCCTACACAAGCATTCAGGTCCTGAGCAGTCCGGGCAAACGACGCACGTTACAGCAAAGCTTAAACTTGTTCGTCGTCGTCGTTTTACAAACAATGCCAGCTGCCTATTGAATTTTAAAAACAGCAAAAAAAAAATCCACCTCCCTGTCTACTTCTTATAAAGTCTTGGAGTTTAAATCTCCTCAGTGCAAGAAGAGATGCTCGCTTTGATCGGCTTAGCTCTTGGAAGGGCAGGCGCTCCGGGCTGCTGGCCCCGGGCTGCCCGGGGTCCCTAGGGACAGCTCTGTCCCCCCATGAGGGAATCTTTTCCCGAGAACCCCCTGTAACACTTTGCAAACCCCCAGGGGTTTATGAACCCCCATTTGAGAACTGCTGGACTGGAGGATCACAGTCCTCCCCTCTGGCCTCAGACCCTCTGAATGTAGGACTCTCAACTCCAGCGGTTGGTCCTCCCCACCCAGTTGGGCAGTCGGGAACGTTTCTATCCCTCCGTTTGCCCCCTGCCAACAGGACTAATGCCCAAGGAATCTCCCGTAGGCAACGGACTAGACTGAGTGGTCCGTCCTCACTTACGCCAAAAATCGCACCACGTTCAGCTTGCCTGCAGTCCCTTCCCCCAGATCAACGGGTCCCCTAGATCTCACACCCTAAAGACAAGGCCTGTAGCCAATCCTGGAATAAACTCGGACAAAGGAATCCGAGAGTTATTTACAGGTTAAAAGCAAGCAGGCCTCCGCGCAACGAGTTACTAGCTAAATCCTAAGAGTGACTGAGTCTTAGTGATCTGTTAGTTCAAAGTGGTTTTCAGGGCAGACCCAGGAGGCAGCTCCGGGGGTCTCTGGTGGCAGTTTAGAGTCTCTCTCTCTCCCCTCCGAGTTCAAATAGCCAAAAAGATGGAAAATTTCCCTGTGGCTTGATTTTATTTCCTTCAGCCGGCTTCCAAGCCCACACGATGAGCTTCGTGCCCCGTAGCGTTTCCCAGGGCCAGCCCTGACCGTTGACCCGTCCTGTGTATTGCGCTGATCCTGCACGGCCCAGCTGATTTTGCTAGTCCTGGGCGGGCAGGAGGAGGATGAGTTATAAAGCAAAACTTCCAGCTTTCCTTATGGCCTGGGATACGGACATTGCAGCTGCCATGAATGCAGGCAGCAGCTTACCCGCATCTCGTAAAGGCTAAATGCCTTCAGATAAGACTAATACCTATTTTGAGAAAAACGAGCCCACAAATGACCTGAGCTGGGCTCCGGCTATGAGTTTGTCAGTCCTTAGCTGACGCCTGCAGCCTGGGCAAGAACTGGCACCTAGCCTGACGCCATCACAGACCCCGCCCCCCTCCCAGAGCTAGGGAGAAAACCCGGGCTCCCAGCCCCCCTCGCTCTAACCACTAGTCCCCACTCACCATCCAGTGCCTGGTCCCCTGAGCCCTGGAGTGGGCTGTTCAGTCGAGGTCCAACACTGCCGCTCCTCTTTCCCCCCCCCCCCAAGCTTCTTAATGGGTGGTGCCTTGAGTGAATCAAATCCATCAAGTTCATCTGGAGGGCATTCACGTGCACAAGAAGCACCCCCAGCCCAGGAAGGACCCCCCCCGCCCTATCGCTCCCCCTACCCCGAAGCCTGGAAAGCATCCATGCCCTGGCCCTTCCCCAAGGTCCCTTTCTCTTCCCCCAGGGGTGCCCCATGCTGAGTGGGGGACAGCCATCCAGCCCCAGATCATCCCTCACTGTCCTGGCCAGCCCCAGAACTCCTGCCCCTTGCAAGGGGAATAGAAGTGAGGGTGAGGCATCCACCCAGGCTGTGGGGCAGCACAGCTCCCACCATGGGTCTGGGTTGGGTTTGGCAGGGTTGCACCATTGGCTTTCCCCACCGGGCAGTGGAGGTGGGGGCCCCCGTGTACCGGATCAGAGTGGTGGGGTGCCACCTCTTCCATCGCAGTGAGTGGGAAGGGGACCTGAGGGATGGGGACAGGGAGTCTGGCTCTTGGGTGCTGGGGGGTTCAGCAAAGCCCAGGGCAAGGCCACATCCCCACCTGCTGCCTACGCTTCTCCCCCAGTCCCCCTAATTAAAACCACCACTTGCCTTCCCAGGGGCACTCTGTTCCCTCCCTGGTCCCCTAGAGCCCTGTTCCCCGCCCGCCTCCTTCCCCCAATGCCTCCCCCACAGCCACAGTGGGGCTGACCCATCCCCCTCTCCCTGTGCACCCCTCGGGTTCTCCTCAGTGGCCACCCAGCCCAACCCCCTCCCAATGAGGCCCACACAGTCCTCTGTGCCCCCTCCATTGCCTGGACAGTGCCCCCATGTACACCCCCCAAACTGAGAGGAGGGGACTATTGGCGGCAATGGAGGGATCAGGGCTATGTTGGGGGGTTACTCCTGTATCCCCCTCAAATGCAGGGGGACAACAGGGAGCTGAATTTCAGGGGGGTGGTAATAGGCTGAGTGTGGGGATCTGGGTTGGGGACCCTCCCAGCTCTTCCCCCCCCCCGGTGCAGGGGGGCAGCACAAGCAACCTAGACTTGAGGGTGATGTTGGGGGATTAGGCTGGGGGCATCGGGACTATATCAGAGGGTCCGTGTCAGGTGATGCGGTGACCCCGCTCAACTCCCACAGATGCATCGAGACAATGCCAGCAAGCTGGAGTTGGGGGTGATTTTAAGGGGATTAGGCTGGGGCTGTATCAGAAGGTCCGTGTTGAGTGATTGGTGCTGGGGTAACTTCTCCTATCTCCCCCCAAGTACAGGGTGATAATGCCAACGAGCTAGATTTTGGGGTGGTGCAGCGGGGAGACACCGAGATGGAGCAGAAGATGAACCAGGTGTTGCAGGGCTGAGTGAAAAGCGCGGATACCAGCCCCATCTGCAGCTTCCATGACCAGGGGACCGAGGGCAATGGTGAGGAGGGGCCAGCCAGGGGTGGGGGGAGATCAATGCCTGGGGGGGCAATGGGAGGGGCTGGGGCCCCAGCAGTAGGTGACTCTTCCTCCCGCCCGCCCCCCCCTCTCCTGGAATGCGCTAAAGGAGCTGAGTGAACCAGAAAGGCCCATGATCTACACCAGCAGCTTCCAGATGAGTGGGGACCCCTGGTCCCTCCATGCCAGCCCCTCCCAGATGTGTGGGGACCCTTTCCCTCCATGCCAGTCACTCCCAGGTGTGTAAGGACCCTTGATTTCCCAACATCAGCTGCTACCAAGTATGTGGGAACCCCCAGCTCCTGACCCGCTGCCTTTTCCCAGGTGTGTGGGACCCCGCCCTGCACTCCTTCCACATCGGCCCCTTCTGGGAGTGAATGGGTATGGACGCTGGGGGAGGGTAGAAAGGTAATAGCAGCCAACTCTCTGTGCCATTTTGTCAAAAAGGATTGCAGCGTGTTGGACAGAGTAACCACTCTGAAGCTTCAGGAGGGAACAAAGCCAAAGGAGTAGGATGGTGGGGGTTAGCTGAAGAGCTCCCCCTCCTTGTTAAATGGGTAGCAGAACAAAGTCCGTGCTCATGGAGACAAGATTTTTTCCAGGGGAGGGATGCCCTTGACTCTGCTTGTAAGGGGTTTGAATCATTCTGTAAATGCTGGAAACCAAAGAAAAAGCTATTGAAGTAGCAGCTGCACGGACATTGTGGAAAGCTGTCGCCGATCTCTCCAGCCTGGTAGCACTGCAGGAAACACAACTGGAAGATTACAAATTGCAGTTGGATAGAGGTAAGGATAATTTGTCTCAGCAGAAGGCATTCCAGTGTGGCTAAAGTATCACAGAATGCAACAGGCAAAACCAGGAGAGTGTGAGCAACTGAAAGTAGAAAACCTGAACGGGGAAGTATCTATATTGCAGTGGAAGCTGGGGGATCCTCAGGCAGCTGTCAGAATGGTGTTACAAGAAAATAAATGTGTGGCCCATGAAAATTTGGGATGTGTGTGAGGATCAAAATTTACAAGAAAAAGATGAATGTTTCTATGTTAAAGACAAAGGAACCCAATGTATATGTATATTTGATATATTCACTGAACAACAGTCAGCTGTTGTGTATGCAGGAAGAGGAGGTGTTTGTGTTAGGCCTCATTGTCCAACGGCAGTAGGAGACGATAATGATGTGTATTTTATTAGCGCTATCAATTCTTCATGGCTAACTCATGACATTAACTCAAAAACTGAATGATTCAAAAAATGAAATGCCGTTTTAGTCGCACTGTTAAACAATAGCATACTAATTGAAATTTATTAGAAATATTTCTGCATGTTTTTCTACATTTTCAAATATATTGATTTTAATTACAGCACAGAATACAAAGTACACAGTGCTCATTTTATAGTATTTATTACAAATATTTGCATTGTAAAAAAGATAAACACAGGACATTGTATTTTTCAGTTCACCTCATACAAGTACTGTCGTGCAATCTCTTTATTGTAAAAGTGCAACTTAGGGCACTAGGCAACTTAGTGAAGACCTGCTAAATCGACCGCCGGTCGCTCTCCCGTCAACTCCAGCACTACACCGGAACGAGAATCATAACGTAAGTTGACAGGAGAGCTTCTCCCATCGACTCAGTGTGGTGTAGACACTGCAGTAAGATACATCGACTACAGCAAAGGTCTCACACTCAAATGACCACAAGGGCCACATGTTGAGCAAAGGGCCACATCACTGACAACCCCCCTGGCTGCCCCTGGCCCCGCCCCCACTTCACCCCTTCCATGAGGCCCTGCCCCTGCCCTGCCTCTTCCTACCCCTTTCCTGCCGCCATTCAAACCCCTTCCCCGAAAGGCCCCGTGTTTGAGACCACTGGACTACAGTTATGTGAATAACTTAGCTGTGTAGCACATAGTTGTGTAGCTTAGGTCGACTTAACCCCATAGTGTAGACCTGCCCTTAGAAATGTAGCTGCTTTTTGTTACATAACTGAACTCAAAAAGAAAACAATGTAAAACTAGAGCCTACAAGTCCACTCAGTCCTACTTCTTGTTCAGCAAATTGCTAAAACAAACAAGGTTGTTTACATTTACGGGAGATAATATTGCCCACTTCTTATTTACAATGTCACCTGAAAGTGCGAACAGCCGTTCGCATGTCACTTTTGTAGCTGGCAATGCAAGGTATTTACGTGCCAGATATGCTAAACATTCATATGCCCCTTCATGCTTCGGTCATCATTCCAGAGGCCCAAGCTACCACCACTGGGGGGGTGGATTACCTACACTGAAGGGGGGGGGAAGTTATCTTACTCTTTCACCCATAACTTCATCTTTAATTTCCTTTTCATTGGTTTATTCCATAGGGCTAGGCTGCTGGCTTGCTTCTTTATATCCTGCCTTTTTTGTTTGTTTGATTATATTTGGCTTATATTTTTGTATAGGACTAATCTGTGATGTTTGGCTGTAACACAAGGATCCTACAGGTCTGTATCCTGTGTTGACTTGTAACCTTTGGCATAGATAACTGGCCTAACAGTCACCCTTTGAGATTTTGGGGAACTAAGCACGTTTAGTTAAGAAATTTGGGACTAAATGGTAACCACAAGGTACACCACCAAAACATGGAGGTAACAAACAGAAACTGGTTTGAGCAACAGGTTTCGAGAATGAGCCCATTGGCATTAATATATATGAATATATTAGACTATAGGATAAGTGCATCCCAATATTATGGGGGTGAGGAAATTAGATTTGGGCATGGAAGGTTGGGCACTGGCATGAATATTCAGAGTGCTCAGACCCCAGAAGAGGGCAAACCACCAAGTTTCTTGACTTTAGCAAAGCTGTTTCTTGACTTTAGCAAAGCTGTTTCTTGACTTTAGCAAAGCTTTTGACACGGTCTCCCACAGCATTCTTGTCAGCAAGTTAAGGAAGTATGGGCTGGATGAATGCACTATAAGGTGGGTAGAAAGCTGGCTAGATTGTCGGGCTCAACGGGTAGTGATCAATGGCTCCATGTCTAGTTGGCAGCCGGTGTCAAGTGGAGTGCCCCAGGGGTCGGTCCTGGGGCCCGTTTTGTTCAATATCTTCATAAATGATCTGGAGGATGGTGTGGATTGCACTCTCAGCAAATTTGCGGATGATACTAAACTGGGAGGAGTGGTAGATACGCTGGAGGGGAGGGATAGGATACAGAAGGACCTAGACAAATTGGAGGATTGGGCCAAAAGAAATCTAATGAGGTTCAATAAGGATAAATGCAGGGTCCTGCACTTAGGATGGAAGAATCCAATGCACCGCTACAGACTAGGGACCGAATGGCTCGGCAGCAGTTCTGCGGAAAAGGACCTAGGGGTGACAGTGGACGAGAAGCTGGATATGAGTCAGCAGTGTGCCCTTGTTGCCAAGAAGGCCAATGGCATTTTGGGTTGCATAAGTAGGGGCATAGCGAGCAGATCGAGGGACGTGATCGTTCCCCTCTATTCGACACTGGTGAGGCCTCATCTGGAGTACTGTGTCCAGTTTTGGGCCCCACACTACAGGAAGGATGTGGATAAATTGGAAAGAGTACAACGAAGGGCAACGAAAATGATTAGGGGTCTAGAGCACATGACTTATGAGGAGAGGCTGAGGGAGCTGGGATTGTTTAGTCTGCAGAAGAGAAGAATGAGGGGGGATTTGATAGCTGCTTTCAACTACCTGAAAGGGGGTTTCAAAGAGGATGGCTCTAGACTGTTCTCAATGGTAGCAGATGACAGAACGAGGAGTAATGGTCTCAAGTTGCAATGGGGGAGGTTTAGATTGGATATTAGGAAAAACTTTTTCACTAAGAGGGTGGTGAAACACTGGAATGCGTTACCTAGGGAGGTGGTAGAATCTCCTTCCTTAGAGGTTTTTAAGGTCAGGCTTGACAAAGCCCTAGCTGGGATGATTTAACTGGGACTTGGTCCTGCTTTGAGCAGGGGGTTGGACTAGATGACCTTCTGGGGTCCCTTCCAACCCTGATATTCTATGATTCTATGATTCTATGATTCTAAGTGGAAGCAGCTCTCGCTAGCTTTATCCAGCTCTTGGCTTTTTCATCTTTATCTTTTGAGTCTTTTAGCTGTTAATTTAGCTACTCAGCAGCTGACTCTTCAGCTCTATTATTCACCATCAGTGTTGAGCATTGAGGAACCTGGACCATCGGACTCATCTGGCATGCCAACGACGAGGCTGGTCCTTTGACTCTTACCACCAGGTCCCCAAGGAAGGGAGTGAGTATGTTAATAGAGGAAACTTTTATTAAATGATACTATAGTACCCCCAGAACTGTATTATTTCCTTTTGATTTTGTGGTTTGGAGCTTTGATAACTTTCTCATTTATTTTAATAAAAGTCTCTAAGGCTTTGTTTTGTCCTCAGCATGAGTGTTTTTGCCACAGCTCCCAAGGGTCCTTGTGTAATGCCGACAGACCCCGGTCATCGGCGGGTGGGATCAAACCTCTGGAGCTTAGTGCATCAGCCTCACCCCATGAGCTAAAAGCCAATGGGCCGTTAGCTAAGACTGTAGAGCAAACTCATTCTTCTCTCTGTAAGTGGTCTCCGTGCCACCAGATGGGACAGAGCACCACACCCAGGAGGTGTGTGGGTTACTCTTGCAAGCTATTGAACTCACTACATTTGATTCTGTGTAGCCTGGTTCTGGGACGAAAACCTTCTGCTCAGATCAACTGGCAAGTCTATAACAATAATAAACAGCCCTCAAAAAATCAGGCAACATTGGTAACAATAACTAAGGCTACGTTTTAGTCATGGGTATTTTTAGTAAAAGTCATGGACAGGTCACGGGCCCTGAACAAAAATTCACGGGCCATGACCTGTTCATGACTTTTACTAAAAATACCTACCTACTAAAAAACTTGGGTGGGAGTGCACTGCAAAGTGCAGTGGCCTGGGGCACCCCGGGTGCTGGGGGAGGGGGTCGAGGTGACCTGGGCCCCCCTCTGGTGCTGGGGAAGAGGGAGGCTGGGCTGCGGCGCATGGCCCAGGACCCCCGCTGGTACAGGGAGGGGGGAGATAGGCTGCGGTGGGGACCCGCGCTGGTACTGGGGGAGGGTTGGCGGGGCTCCCTACCTGGTTCCACGACCCTGCAGCTCCTAGGCGGTTGAGGCAGGGGCCAGGGCAGGAGCTCCTCCGCTGTTCCTGCCACAAGCGCCGGCTGCCGCAGCAGCTCCCATTGGCCAGGAATTGTAGCCAATGGGAGCTGTGGGGATGGGGCCTGGTGGCGCACTGGGCGGAGACCCCTCCGCTGTCTAGGAGTTGCAGCCCCCCTCCCCAGCTAAGCGTCCCCCCCAAACCCTTGCCCCTAGCCCTGAGCCCCCTCCCACACACCCAAACTGCCCGGGGCCAGCACCAGCCACTGCAGAAGTCACGAAAAATCACGGAATCCGTGACCTCCATGACAGACTCGCAGCCTTAACAATCACACATTCAAAGATCACAAAAACTTGTCATATACGTTCGTTTTCTTTTAATCCTCATTGCCACCAAGTGAAACCAAGTTGTGGTTTGTCACAACGTAGGACACTCCCACTTTCCAGTTTTTCACTCCATGCATCTGAAGAAGTGGGTTTTTTACCCACGAAAGCTTATGCCCAAATCAATCTGTTACTCTTTAAGCTTCCACCAGACTCCTCATTGTTTTTGTGGATACAGACTAACACGGCTACCCCTCTGAAACTTGGTCTCACTTCTGTGAGTTCATATCTCTCTTGATTTTCTGCCATGTGCATTGGTGGAAGGGGTCTCCTCTGTGGGAATGTTTGCACTGTGCAAAAAAAAACCCCTCTCTTGTATTTTCACATTTTTTAATCTTTTGAAGTAAGTGGAGGTAGAGGAGAAGAGATGCAAATGCATAACACACAAGAAAAAAAAACTAAGGTTTGATCTACACTACAGTCCTAGATCGGTATACTAACGTTGGTCATGGGTGTGAAAAATCCACATCTCTGAGCAACCTAGTTATACAGAACTAAACCATCACATAGACAATGCCAGGTTGGTGGGAGAGCTTCTCCTGCTGGCAAAGCTAATGCCTCTCAGGGAGGTGGATTAACAAAGCCAACAGGAGAGCTCTCTTCTTTCAGCATAGAGCTTCTTCATTAAAGCACCACACTGGTTACTCCTGGGGGAATTCTGCACCCAAAAAATCAAAAATTCTGTGCACGATATTTGAAAATTCTGCATAGTTTATTTGTCAAAATAGCACAATATAGTCATGCCAGTTACAATTATTTTGGTAATTTCATAGAATATCAGGGTTGGAAGGGACCTCAGGAGGTCATCTAGTCCAACCCCCTGCTCAAAGCAGGACCAATCGCCAACTAAATCACCCCAGCCAGGGCTTTGTCAAGCCAGGCCTTAAAAACCTCTAAGGAAGGAGATTCCACCACCTCCCTAGGGAACCCATTCCAGCGCTTCACCACCCTCCTAGTGAAAAAGTTTTTCCTAATATCCAACCTAAACCTCCCCCACTGCAACTTGAGTTTCAAAAGATCTGTCAACAAGTATGTCTGTAATAATACAGACCAAAAAAAAAAAATCTGGTAATTTTTTTCTTTTTTTTTACAAATAGATTCCTTACAAGGCATATTAACACAGAACTTTGTGCAATTCATTTAAATTACAACACAGAGCTGTATTTCCTGCACCTGTCAGAAGCAGTTCATAGGCTTGGGGGAGTCGGGGGTAACAGAGGAGCAGAGAGAGAGGGAGGGAGCCTAGGAGTGAACCTGGAGGGTGTTGGGTGTGGGTGGGAAGTTTTTCTTTGTGTCTGTGTGTGTGTCGGGGGGGATTGTTAGGGTGTTGGGAAGCCTCCCCCATGCAGACCCTGGCTGACCCCAAGCCTCTCCCATTCAGTCAGGCATGTTTGCCCCGTCCCCACACTCCTCATCCCCATGGGTCCCCTCCTCCATCCCTAAGCTAAACACTGTCACCCCATTAGCTCCTGAGCTCATGCTCCAGCCTGTCCTCCCCACTAGCCATTCTGAACCCCAATCTGTGACCCCTCGGTAGCCCTGTGTACCCCCCTCTGTCCTAACATGGTTCTGCGGTCAGGGTGCTGTGATGAACTCCTACTCCTGGGGGAATTTTGCAGCACTGGACATAAAATTGTGTATTTTCCTGCCTAAAATACATTTTGCCTAAGAAGTGCTGAAGTTCTGTCTTTTGCCCACCAGAGGCAAAATTTTTAAGTGCAGACAAGCTTTATGAGACAAAAACAGAATCAGGACTCAATATTCATTCATCCTAGAGCCTGAAATTGGAGCCCGACACATTCAGTCCCCTCTTTGGTAATTTCCAGAGCATGAAAATCCTTTCTACCCACTCAGCCAGCCAGTTTGGGATCCACACGGAAGGAATATCCTCCAAAGGACTCTCTCTCTCTCTTTGCCTCATGCAATTTTGAATCCAAACAGTGAAGGATGATTGTTCTCAGGCTAACCATCACATCTTTTGGGACTGTAATCAGTGACACCGAACTAAGGAATGGTGTTCTAAAAACAATTTCCCTTGAGCCATTGGCCACCATAGCTACCTTTACTGGATGAAAACCAAGAACTGTGTGTGTACTCGCAAAAAGAAAAGGAGTACTTGTGGCACCTTAGAGACTAGCAAATTTATTAGAGCATAAGCTTTCGTGAGCTACAGCTCACTTCATCGGATGCAGCATTGGATCAGCTAGGAGAGATTTCTGTAGGGCCTGGGTTACAAATGCTTTTGGAACCAACTATATGAACATTTTGCCTAGTGCCAAGTCACTTAATGTGGAATTCTCTCCCCAGATCGTCTGAGCCAATAGTGAATTAAACACTAGAACTCCGCTGGGATCATCTGCACTTCCTTCAGTTAGTTCCAGTTTGGGGTCTGCTGTTGTTCACCAGTTCCAAGTGGATTTAAATCACTGCTCTTCCTTTGTTAGCATGTCCAGTAGATTGGAGCGTTCTCTCCTACTGACTGAACTGCACTTGAATTTTCTCCATGTCATCATGCAGGGGTGGGAGGAAAGCCAAACTAAAGTGAGAAATCATGTTAGCAAATAGTCATTTGTCCAATAAATCTGAGCAACATCCTGACAATCTAAACTAATCGCCACTTGAGTGACCAAACAGCCCAGAAAGAGAGAAACCCACATTGCAGAGAGGTAGATGACATGAAAATGAAAGTGTCAAGTAAAATTCCAGAACAGGTTACATTTGATGACTCAGAATCAGGGCAAGAGATTCTCCCATCATGTTCTCCACTGATCCATTCAAACCTGCTTCACTCAGCACTGTCATTATTGAGTTATGTTATTTAGCAAACTTTTAGCATCCTCATATAGGGAGAAAAAACAGCCAAACTTCCCAGAAGTGGCTTTACCAATAGATGGAAACTGGGATTTAAACTCCAAACGATCCCACTGTATGGGGAGATTTTGATGGATCAGTACCAATAGTGAAAAATTGATGATCATACGTGTTGCTAACAGCAGCCAAAACTTGTGGGCCTTTTTGAGGGAGTGCAGCTTAGCAGAGAATCATACAATCATAGAATATCAGGGTTGGAAGGGACCTCAGGAAGTCATCTAGTCCAACCCCCTGCTCAAGCAGGACCGACCTCAACTAAATCATCCCAGGCAGGGCTTTGTCAAGCCTGACTATAAAAACCTCTAAGGAAGTAGATTCCACCACCTCCGTAGGAACCCATTCCATGCATGACTAAGCCAGGAAGGAAGGGAGCCTCTGGCTCAAACTTTGCCTGCATCTACGTCCCTCCCTGATGAAATCTCTGTTGGTTGTGCTGGAGCCTGTGTTTTAGGAGAAAAGCAAGAGATCTGTCTACATTTGCCCTCTTAGAGGTGTCCGTCACAGCCTCAAGATATGCAAAATTTACAGGAACACATCTGGCTAATTAGTAAGCAGAGAAAACCTCTCACTTAGCTTTTGAAATGGCTTACCGAACATGGTTTTTTTTTTTGCTTGATATGTCATTGTCTATCAGTGAGGATAAAGAAGCGAGGAGAGCACTTTGGACACTTTGGGATCTCTTCATGGAAACAATTTAGGGTTCCCAAGGGCAGCTGAAAGATGGGCCAATTGGAAGGCTGTCTCTGCACCACACTTTGGTAACTATCGAGGGTTGGGAGTGTTTTCCCTCACATGTTGCAGATGTGTGTAAGTGCTTGAGACTCAGTAAAATAAAGCTTTAACTGAGACCACTCTTGCATTGTATTGTTTGTGCCAGCAAGCTATTGGTTGGGCGGCCATATCTCCACAGATTTATTTCCTGACACCACCTGGCACAGAGTAAAGTTACCAAGAGCTTTGGGTTTAAAGAACCCCGGGTTACAACACTTTGTTTTTCGATCCATTTGAATTCCCCTTTGAAACTTTCATCAACTTCAAGCATATAAAAGGTTGTTAGAATGAGGAGGAAGAAAAATTCTTCTTAACCTCTGAGAACAGGACAAGAAGCCATTGGATTAAATTGCAGCAAGGGCAGTTTAGGTTGGACATTAGGAAAAACTTCCTGTCAGGGTGGTTAAGCACTGGAATAAATTGCCTGGGGAGGTTGTGGAATCTCCAACATTGGAGATTTTTAAGAGCATGTTGGACAAACACCTGTCAGAGATGGTTTAGATAATACTTAGTCCTGCCATGAGTGCAGGGGACTGGACTAGAGGGATCTCTTGAGGTCCCTTCCAGTTCTATGAATCTATGATCTCCAGCCCTAGTAACACTGAGCAGCCCTCAAGTGGTGAAAGAACAGGTTAAGAACTGTTTAGAAAAGCTGGAGATGCACAAGTCCAAGGGTCTGGATCTAATGCATGCAAGGGTGCTGAGGGAGTTGGCTCATGTGATTGTAGAGCTATTGATCACGACCTTTGAAAACTTGTGGCAATCAGGGGAAGTCCCGGACGATTGGAAAAAGAGAAATATAGTGCCCATCTTTAAAAAATAGAAGAAGAATCTGGGGAACTACAGGCCAGTCAGCCTCACCTCAGTCCCTGGAAAAATCATGGAGCAGGTCCTCAAGGAATACATTTTGAAGCACTTGGAGGAGAGGAAGGTGATCAGGAACAGTCAACATGGATTCACCAAGAGTAAGTCATGCCTGACCAACCTGATTGCCTTCTGTGGTGAGATAACTGACTCTGTGGATATGGGAAAAATGGTGGACATGATAGATCTTGACTTTAGCAAAGCTTTTGATACGGTCTCCCACAGCATTCTTGACAGCAAATTAAAAAAGTATGGATTGGATGAATTCACTATAAGGTGGATAGAAAGCTGGCTAGATTGTCAGGCTCAACGGGTAGTGATCAATGGCTCCATGTCTAGTTGGCAGCCAGTATCAAGCAGAGTGCCCCAGGGGTCAGTTTTGTTCAACATCTTCATTAAAGATCTGGATGATGGGATGGATTGCACCCTCAGCAAGTTCGCAGATGACACTAAGCTGGGGGAGAGGTAAATATGCTGGAGGGTAGGGATAGGGTCCAGAGTGACCTAGACAAATTGGAGGATTGAAAAGAAAGAAATCTGAAAAGGTTCAACAAGGACAAGTGCAGAGTCCTGCACTTAGGATGAAAGAATCCCATTCACCGCTACAGACTAGGGACCGAGTGTCTAAGCAGCAGTTCTGCAGAAAAGGACCAGGGGATTATAGTGGATGAGAAGCTGCTTATGAGTCAGCAGTCTGCCCTTGTTGCCAAGAAGGCCAACAGCATATTGAGCTGCATTAGTAGGAGCATTGCCAGCAGGTCGAGGGAAGTGATTATTCCCCTCTATTCGGCACTGGTGAGGCCACACCTGGAGTATTGCATCCAATTTTGGTCCCCCCACTACAGAAAGGATGTGGAAAAATTGGACAGAGTCCAGCAGAGGGCAATGAAAATGATCAGGGGGCTGGGGCACTTGGCTTATGAGGAGAGGCTGAGGAAACTGGGGTAATTTAGTCTGCAGAAGAGAAGGGTGAGGGGGGATTTGATAGCAGCCTTCAACTACCTGAAGGGGGGTTCCATAGAGGATGGTGCTAGGCTGTTCTCAGTGGTGGCAGATGACAGAACAAGGAGCAATGGTCTCAAGTTGCAGTGGGGGAGGTCTAGGTTGGATATTAGGAAACACTATTTCACTAGGAGGGTGGTGAAGCACTGGAATGGGTTCCCTAGGGAGGTGGTGGAATCTCCATCCTTAGCAGTTTTTATGGCCTGGCTTGACAAAGCCCTGGCTGGGATGATTTAGTTGGGATTGGTTTGGCTTTGAGCAGGGGATTGGACTAGATGACCTCCTGAGGTCTCTTCCAACCCTAATCTTCTATGATTGTATGATTCCATAAAGAAGATAACCTCTGCATGGCTGAGACGGAAGTTTAGAGTTCTGGAGCGATGGGGAAGGAGGGGATCCCTCCGACACATCCCATATTCTTTTCTTCCCACCCCGCTCCTGCTTTTTGTTATATTAACATTTATTTTAGATGAGAAAAATGGAAGGAAAAACAACTACTGTTCATTGCAACCCTGGGCATTGTGAGAACGGGGAATGAGACAATCTCTCCTCAGAGCGTTATGTGGTGACTTGAACACCAACTTTGCAGTGGTAGGAAGAGTAAAAATGTGATTCTCCAGGTTTATTTAGATTAGGAAGTGTGATGGAGGTTAGGTCAGGTCAAGAGGAAATGTTCTAGATCACCCCAGCCAGTATACATGGCTTTACAGGAAGAATTGTTTTTTTACATAAGAAAAGCGAAGGCAAACTAGCTAACTCCATGGAAATCATGGTGATCAGGGCCAAGTAAATTTTACCTCCATTTAGCTAGCTGAGGTCATACATATGTCCTCCATCTGAGGAGATAAGACGGTCCTGGACATTCCTGATAGGAAGGACACATACTTCCAAGACTCATAGGACAATGGGGTTGATAGAAAGGACCATGAGATTCAAACCAAAGAAGAAAAGGAGTACTTGTGGCACCTTAGAAACTAACAAATTTATTTGAGCATAAGCTTTCATGAGCTACAGCTGAGCTATAGCTCACGAAAGCTTATACTCAAATAAATTTGTTAGTCTCTAAGGTGCCACAAGTCCTCCTTTTCTTTTTGTGGATACAGACTAACACGGCTGCTCCTCTGAAACCCAAAGAAGGTTGAGCTGCAAGAGGCAAAAGTGGGCAACTCACTTGGGGGAGCTGAGGGACTATGGTGACGCAAACGGTGCAAGCTGCATTTAAAGTCACTATGTCGGAAATAGGAAAAGACTTAAAAAAAAAAAGTTGACAGTTCTAGACAAGGGTTTCATGGTGTTGTTCCCTGTTACAGTTTCTCTGATGACAGATGAGTTCTGAGTGAAGCTTTTCCCGCACTCATAACTTGCATAGGGTCTCTCTCATATGTGGATTCTCTGATGCGTATTAAGATCTGAGCTCTGTGTGAATCTTTTCCCACGCTCACAGCACCGAGAGGATCTCTCTCTGGTGAGGACTTTCTTATGATAAAAAAGGGCTGAACCCTGAGTAAAGGTATTCCCACACTCACAGCATTCATAAATGCTCTCCTTTATGGGTTCTTTGATGTCTAATAAGGTATGAGCTCTGAGTGAAGCTTTTCCCACACTCACAGCATTCATAGGGTCTCTCTCCCACATGGATTCTCTGATGTGTAATAAGGCTTGAGATTTGAGTGAAGCTTTTCCCACACTCGCAGCATTCATAAGGTCTCTCCCCCGTGTGGATTCTCTCATGTCTAATAAGGTCTGAACTCTGAATAAAGGTTTTCCCGCACTCACAGCATTCATAGGGTCTCTCCCCTGTGTGGGTTCTCTGATGTGTGACCAGTTTTGAGCTCTGAGTGAAGGTTTTCCCACACTCACAGCATTCATAAGGTCTCTCTCCTGTGTGGATTCTCTGATGTTTAAGAAGGGCTGAGCTGTCAATGAAGTTTGTCCCACACTCACAACATTCGTAGGGTCTCTCCCCTGTATGTATTCTCTGATGAGTAATAAGGTTTGAGCTCCGCGTGAAGCTTTTCCCGCACTCACAGCATACGTAGGGTCTCTCTCCTGTGTGGATTCTTTGGTGTTTAAGAAGGGCTGAGCTGTCAGTGAAGTTTTTCCCACACTCACAGCATTTGTAGGGTCTCTCCCCTGTGTGGATTCTCTGATGCGTAATAAGGTTTGAGCGCCTAGTAAAACTTTTCCTGCACTCTGAGCATCCATAGGGTCTCTCCCCTGTATGGATTCTCTGATGTGTAAGAAGGCTTGCTTGCTGACTGAAGCTTTTTCCACACTCACAGCATTCATAGGGTCTCTCTCCCATGTGGATCCTTTGATGTTTAAGAAGGGCTGAGCTGTCAGTGAAGTTTGTCCCACACTCACTGCATTCATAGGGTCTCTCTCCCGTGTGGATTCTCTGATGCGTAAAAAGGTTTGATCTCCGAGTGAAGCGTTTCCCACACTCGCAGCATTCATAGGGTCTCTCCCCTGTGTGGATTCTCTGATGCGTAATAAGTTTTAAGCTCTGAGTGAAACTTTTCCCACATTCACTGCATTCATAGGGTCTCTCTTTCATGTGAATTATCTCATGTCTAACAAGGCCTGAGTGGTAACTGAAATGTTTCCCGCATTCACTGCATGTATTTTTTCTCTTTTCCATGAGCATTTTCTGCTGGGTTACTGTTTCTTTGAGGTCCTTGTGAGTTCCCCACCCATTCATGGGTTTACATACATTCTCCCCTTTCTGGTTTCCCTGTTCGCTCTCTGGCATCTCCTGATTCTGACAGGCTTTTCGCTGCTCATTACCCCTGAACATTTTCCCTTTGGATCTTTGTGATAATACCCCATTTGGTTCCACTTGCTCAGCATCTTCATGCTGGGGTTTCTGCTCCTCGTTCTTACTCACCGTCCCATCACCTGTTGGGATACAGAGAGAAACCTCAGGAAAAGGGAAGGGCAAACCAAAATAAGAGCTAGAGAGAGAGAAAATAAAAATCAGGATCTGAATTCCCCCAAACTCTTCCCTTCTATGGGAGAGAGAAAGGGATCAATTCTGCCTCAACATCCCACCCAAGCTCTCAATGGGAAGGGAGGGAGGTACTGACAGGTGTCAGTCAGAATCAGTAAGAGGGCATGAGTGTTATGTACCCTGAAGATACAACACCAGCTGAGGAGAATCCTGAACTTAGAAAGCTCTCATGGTCTTTGTGTGGAATCCCAGCTCTTTCCTCCAGACGCTTACAGATTCTGAGTTTGTTTAATGTCTCCTCACCAGTGTAGGGAACTCTAAGGATCTCTCTTTCCTTTGACCTCTGGGGCCCATAACTCTTCCCCTTGTTCCAGGTGGGAAATCATATCAAGTTTGTAAATTGGAAAGAAAGGGGAGATCAGTTGAATGTATAGGTTTATATATTAGTTTAACCACAATCCATCGTAGACCAGTAAATCCCAGGGTCAGCTCACCAGGTACCCATAGGTACACAACACTCTGCAGGGACGGAGCCGGTAGGAAGCCTCAGCAACCCCCCCCCTAGTAACAGCAGCCCCCACTCCCCTAGCACCTGCCGTGCCCCTGGACTGGCCCCCAGCCAAGTTTTTGTCACGGTGGGTATTTTTAGTAAAAATCATGGACAGGTCACAGCCCTGTGAATTTTTGTTTAGGGCCCGTGACCTGTCCAGAACTTTTACTAAAACGGAGCCTTAGTTATTATCAAAGAGGCTCCTAAAACATACAGAAGGTAAAACCATGTGCCGGAAAGTGAAGATGCCAGAGAGGGGGCAAGTCCCCCTGGAACTGCTCCTTGCTGACCTAGCAGTCCAGAGACAATGCGAGAGTCCTGGGGAAGCGAGGAACGACCAGCATGGGCTGGTGGGGTTCTGGGGAGTAAGGAACAGGAAGGGCAGGGAGATCACTGAATGCAGGATCTCAGCAGCATTAGATGTCAGGAAATCACATTTTGCAGAATTAGGGAATCTAGTGAGTCGGATGTAATGGGTGGGAGTATGAACATCCCTGGGTGTGGAGATGTGACGGGGTGTACAGGCCCCGCACTGGAAAAGAAGGGGTTAACCCTACATGGTGGGCAGAGAAAGCCACGCCCCCTCGCCCCTGCTGGGCATGCTCCAAGTGCTGTCTCAGTATAAAAGGGAGCCGCCCAGCTCATTCTAGGCTGAACGTGGGAGAGGCGGGACACATGCTGCTGGCTCCAGCCCAGGGAACAGCCAAAGCCCCAGACCGTAGGAGCTGGAGACACTGAGAGCTAGGCAGACAGCTGGATACCTGTGGATGCCCATGTGGAGGCCAGAGTCACCAGGGGTAGCGCAGCCTGGGGACCCCAGAGACCCTGAAGACATCACGGACATGGCATCAGGGGATACAGGAGGAAGAAGCCCAGGGGAGCCAGGCAGTGGACCAGCTAGTGACCCAGCTTTTGAGTCGCTGGGTTTCAGCTGGATCCCTGCCAACTCCATGGCACGGATGCTTGCCACTATCAGGGCCCTGGATGGGGACCCGGTGGAGAGGGAGAGCCCGGGTCTCCCTACCCTGGCCACCATCCCCTCTTTGGTGATGGCCCACTTCCCTGACTCTGGCCAATAAGCTGCATAGCCCTGCTGAGGAGGGCTGTTTTATGGACTCTGACCACCAGGCTATACAGCCCAAGGGAGAAGGAAATTGTGTTGATTCTGGCCACTAGGCCGTCGAGTCTGAGTGAGAGGGCACCCATATTGACTCTGGCCATTGGGCCGTACTGCCCTGAGGCTAAGGGCAGGCAGGCGGACTTAACTGGGGGGCAGCGGTGCCCTCACCCCGCCCCCAAAGACGGACGGGGTGTACAGGGCCTGTGACACATAATGGAGTACGCGGGCGCCGATCGGCTCCCTCTGAAAGGCCCCGTATGCGAGACAGCTGATGAGTTGACAACCCCTCTGTCCTGACTAGCAGTCACTCTCTCCTGAGAAGGAGATAGACAAGTTCCTGAAACGGCGGCTGGAAAACCACCAGCAGCAGGTGACCCTAGCAACAGCAGTTCCACACTCAACAATTACAGCAGGTTGTTGCCCAGCAACAACAGATGAAACAGGAGCTGGCCGCGTAACACCGGGTGCAACAAGAACAGTTGGTCCAGCAGATGCAACCAACAAGATCACCTTCCCCTGCCACAGCTGGGCTGCCAGAAGGGATCCCACCTGTCACCCCAACCAGGGGACCCACAACGCATGCCCCTGATGCTACCTGCTAATCCGAAACCCAACCGAAGATGGCCAGCCAGCCGATCTACAGCCCAGAGAGAGGAGGATCTGTTAGGGGGGCCAGCCCTGACAAAAGGCAGACCTGGGGACCAAGAGGAACCAAGACCGCTGCTATGAGTGTGGCCAGGAGGGGCACTTATGGCGAGACTGCCCCTATATGGACTGTAGTTATGGGCAAGTGTGCATAGCCAGCCCTCGGGCCCGGAAAAGCGGTCCAGAGAAACTCCTGACCCCCTTACGAGTAGACGGGATCTCCACAACAGCTTTGGTAGAATGGTTGCAGCCAGATGCTTATCCGGGCTGGCCCGGTACCAAACCTAGACTGGCAGGGACTGAGACACATCTCTAGTATATCCACGGGGACATATGGTCATATCCGACCGCCTGGGTAAGTCTGGAAACTAGCCACCATGACTAGGTTCTCCAGGTGGGTGTAGCCCCCAAAATTGGCCTTTCCTGTGGTCCTGGGACAGGACTGGCTGGGGATCCAGGAGACCCTACGTGAATATGGTTGTCGACCCGCAGAAGAGGGGAAGAAAGGGCTAGCAAGGTGGGGATTGGGCACCGATCAGAGCCTGACCCAGGAGAGTGGCCATCCAACCCCACCGAGACTTCAGGTGACCCATAGCCTGATGCGGAGACCCCCCATGAAGGATGCCCAGGCAGAGCTGGAGCGTGACGGGGACTCATCAGGGAACAGAGGGAGGACCCCACCTTGAGCCGAGCCTGGGAGCAGGTTACGAACCCAAACCTACGGGCGAGTGGAGAGGTTTAATGGACCCCTCAAGGTGATTCTGCGTAAGTTCGTGGGAAAACAACCCTGGACACTGGGACACGTCAATCCCAGCCTGGGTGTTTGCCATATGGGATGTTCTCCAAGCCTCGACTGGGTTCTCCCCCTTCGAACGTCTCTATGGGAGGCAACCCCAGGGCATCCGCGACCTCCTAAGGGAGGATTGGGAGGAGCAAGAAACTCCAGTCATGGGGTCAGCCCGATACACGTTACAACCACGCGAACAGCTCCGCACCCGGAGGGTCTTTGCCCAGGAGAATCTGCTGCTGGCTCAGAAGGTGCTTTGAGGTTGCATGATACCCATAAACAATGAGATCTGGATGCCCAGGTGGCAAAAAGAGGTACACGCTTATCATGTCAACCTGTCGAAAGCCTGGAAGGCTAGGGAAGTCTTGTTCATCGCCCCTTACGGCTGGAACCAAGACAAATCGGGCTCCGAGCTGGAAGGTGATTGTTTGGGGGAAAGACACAGAGCCAAGGAGACCCTGTCGGGGCATCTGAAGAAGTTGGGCCTTCCAGGGGCAGGCAGGCAGGTGTGATGACTGTTATTTTAATTTTTTTTTCTCATCCCTTTTTCCTACTCCAAAATAAACACTGCTAGGGTTTGAAGCTGCCTGTTTTGTCACTCTACAACACTGACCCCAGACGGACGAAAGTATCTGTACTCGGCCTGATTTGCTGGGCAAGTGAGGTTCTCATACGTAAGTTATTATCGCCCAGGGCCCGGTGTCGGTAGTGGTAAAATTGCAGAATTCCGCTCCAGGAGAGGGAAAAGCCTGCGGCCTGATACCTGCGGGCGCTCAGAGAAACCCGGAAGGGGACAGGGTGCAGCTAGCCCAGTCACTCATTATGAGACCCACTCCCCTTCCACCCACTGTCTCACCCCTCTCCACCTCCTGGGACGCCAGAAGCAATTGCTCCTGGTGTTCTCTCTTCCGCTGTCAGTCCCTGCAGGCCTCTTCGCTACCCGTTCCCCAAAATTTCCTGTTTCCCAACCACTTTCCACCACTGTCCTGAGTGATCTTTGCTTCAGACTCCCACAGCGCAGAAGTAAGGGTGGCAATACACCATATACCAGGCCACCCTTCGTTCTGGGCTGCTGCTGGTGGCAGCTGCTGCCTGGGCTCCCGGCCAGCAGCCGCCATTCTCTGGACGCCCGGATCTGAAGGCAAAAAACAGAGAGAACTGATAAGTTACAAGAAATCTGTCACATCCTGTGATTTGGGCAAAAAAAAATTAACTTCAAAATGCTTTAAAGAACAACAGATCTGTCTGTACATTGTAAAAGATGCCACTTGATAGAGCAGATAAGTTCTATCGAGCTGGTTTAATACAATGCCATGAGAGAGGATCCTTTATAGATCAGCTTTCCTTCGGGCTGGGCTGTTATTGCTTTCAAATAACTCTGCAAACAAACAGAATAAAAACTTAGTTCGCCCATTTCGTTTTTGTATTTGTAAATAAATAAAAAAAACCAAAACAGGAGTAAGTCATTTAAAAGAGAAGTATACTCTTTCACATATTCCAGTAAAACGTGATGGACATTGCGTCTTCTGCTACTGGAATTTCTGCTATCCATAACTGTAAAATTGGAGTCTCACGAGATGAAGGCTTAAAAAACGTATTCGCAATAACCAGTCAAATAGAATACTGAACACGCTGAGCTTGCTTCGCCAGGGGTTATGTTGTTATAACTGTATAACTTAGCAACTTCTACGTTAGCTACAAAACAAAAAGCAATAATATAAATATATAAACAAGTGCAAAATTTTGGACTTGGAAAATACTGTTAAATAGCAGACAATGTCTTTACAAAAATAATCACTTGATTAGGCTAATTAAAATTGCGCAAGTTGATGCCAGGGCTTATTCTGAAAAAAAATTCCCTTTATTAGGAATTAATTTGTCGGGAACCCATACATTCTAGCTTTAACACACATAGAAACATAGACTATCAGGGTTGGAAGAGACCTCAGGAGGTCATCCAGTCCAACCCCCTGCTCAAAGCAGGACCAATCCCCAACTACATCATCCCATCTGCAATGTCTGTCTCAGAATTGGCAAGGAACCATGCTTTATCTCTCACAACATGTGCGATGTATAGACAACAGGAGCCTGGCCTGGTGATTTTACTTCAGGCTACAGAGACTGAAGTATGGAAGAACATAGAAGTGTTCTTTATTCCTCTTGACAGCAGCAAAACTTTAAAATGTTGGCAGACAAATCTACACCAATATAGAGCGGCTCCAAAACTCTGAACTGCCGAATGACAGCAGGAGCGGGGGACAAATCCTTGCAACCTTCATGAGTTCAAAGCGTCTATTGTGGCCCGCCAAGCTCCCCGTGGCCCCTTCCGGCCCCTCCCCAGCGCGCTGTGTCCCTAGCCTATCTCCAGGCCAGGGGTGGGCAAACTATGGCCCTGGGCCGGATCGGGCCCCTCAGGACTTTGGATCCAGCCCGCAGGTTTGCCAACCCCGTGGTGCTGTGGGCCCCGCACCGCCCCCGGGGGGAAGGGGAGCAGAGAACTCCATGAACGGGGACACGCGGCCAATAGGAGCTTCAGGGGAGGTACCCATAGGCAAGAACAGCTCACGGCGTACTCTGCTCCCCCTCCCCCTGGGGCCACAGGGAGCTGGGTGCCTACCGCTTCCCGGAGCACAGTGGCACAGGGCTGGGGCCAGGGCACGCAGGGAGCCTCCCCTGGCCCCAGCGCGCACCCCTGCCACCCCGGAGCTGCTCAAGGTAAGCGGCGCAGGGCCGGAACCTGAACCCCACCCTGCAGCCCGCACCCCAATTCCCTGCCTTGAGCCCCCTGCCATACCCTGCACTTTCTCCTGCACCCCAACACCCTGCCCTGAGCCCCCTGCCACACCCCGCACTCTTTCCTGCACCCCAACCCCCTGCCCTGAGCCCCCTGCTGCACCCGGCGGGCAGGGGCAGAGTGGGGAGGGGTGTGATGCGGCCCTTGGGCCAATGTATGAGTCCTCATGTGGCCCTCCTGGTGATTCGAGTTTGAGACCCCTGCCTTACGTGGAGCAAATCTTTGGCTCCTGCAGTCAGGTTTCCGCATGCTCCCAAAAATAAAGTAAGGGAAGGCGCGAACCCTGGCAGACGGAAGGGGAGATGGACCCATCTTGGGCTAGTGCAGAGAAGCAGAGAGTGTAGCCACTGATAAAATTGAGGGTGATTTTCAGGCGTCTAAGCTGAGAGATATGTCTGAAATTATTTGTAAAAGACAAAATAATAATAATGAATAATCCCTTCTGAGTCCCCGAGCCCCTTCTGCACCCACATGGGGAAACTGCCCTAGAGGCATGGAGCACCTGGCATTGTTGCTTGCCCCCCCCCACCCCCCAGAGCCCCCTAGGAGGGCACAGAGGAATGTTCCCCACTGTCACTCACCGCTCTGGGCGCTCCTCTGCCCATTGGCATCATGCACCTCTGCGGGCACCCGTGTCGCCAACACCTAAAGCCGGCCCTGCCTGGGGCAGTAGCTAACTGGAAGCCCTGTCTCTTTATAACCTAGTCCCTCCGTCCCAAGATGTTCCCTTGGCTCACGGTCATCACAAACCGATGCCCGGTCGTTGTGTAGTCCATTCTCTCTCCAGGGCACTCCATTCATATTTGAACAGTTCGTTATAGCGTATCCCTGCCAACCTGGGGAGGCCTACTGTACTCCAACAGACGTTAATTCCCCGGTCCCAGAGGGTAACAAAGCAAAATGAGAGAGGAAGCTGAGTCATACATATTGTTCATTACAAAAAAGAATAATTAAGAATGCCCACATTCTCCACAGGGAGATATGGGCAAGGCGAAGGGCTAGGATGATAAGTCGTAAAATCCTGTCTGAAAAGGCCATCAAGGGGGCATCTTGTCCGACAACCCTGAGGCAGGATCAAGTATAAGCAGATGGGTGTTTGTCCAACCTATTCTTAAAAACTTCCCAATGACAGGAATTCCACAGCCTCTCCTGGTAACCTATTCCAACACATCTATTCTTACAGCTGGAAATTTTTTCCTAATATCCAACATAAACCTCCCTTGCTGCAGACAAAGCCAAATTACGTCTTCTCCTACCTTCAGTGGACATGGTGAAGGCTTCACGCCCATCCTGTTTATAAACAACCTTTGCGTATTTCCAGACGGTTCTCAGGTGAGGCTGAGGTGAGCCTCGGATTCTCCTTCTTCCCTTTTTCCCCCTAAAATACAACCCCCACCCCTTAAAATACCTGGCTCCTATAACACGATCTTGCACACAGCGGGGGCTGAAACTACGGTTCTAATTATCTGACTGATCTCAATCACTTGCCATGTCTCTCAGCTAATACGCGGCACCGAGTGCCTCTACGGGGAAGCAGTATCGCAAAAGTGAATACCTGAGGAGTTTGGCATTTCAGATTGGCATGTGGAAAAGCGAGGAGTCGGCGATGGAAAGGCACGTGACGTGTGCATGAAAAGCCGCAAGGCTTAGGCTTCTCTTAGCAGCCACAATATTTCCAGTCATCTACAATCACAATAATGGTTTGGATCGAGAGAATAGGCTGGGGCCATTGAACCTGGCACCCATGCATTTGGGGATAGACATTTCAGCCCTACCACTGATACCTTTCAGACACTGGCATTTTGCTTGCATCCTGCAGGAGTTCCTCTTGGAAGTTTTTGCCCTCTGATACCAACATTTCTGGGTTCAGAGCAATATTTTAAAAGTCTTTGAAAACACACGCGCAGACTTTGACATGGTCTGCTCTTATCCCTCTGTTGATAAGGGCTGTGAAAAATCCCCCTCCCCCCCTCCAGCATATCTATTCTGGCAAAAGCTCGAGTGTAGACACAGGTATAGTAGAAAAAGCATCAATTAAAAAAAATCAAGGAAATTAAATGCCTATAAACTATGTTAAAGGAAAGTCAAGTTGCCCAGTGTGGTCTCATGCCTTTCACCATGGGGACAAGGCTAAATGTAAACTTCGGGAAACCAGAAAATGAAGAAAATCAAGTACATACCACCCTCACAGTGTAACCTTATCTCTGACCTCCCGCCCACACACAACTCCTGAGAGTAAGAGCCACTGGGAATGGTTTTGTAAGTGTGGTGCAAAGGTTAACAAATGACCACAGGAACTGGAGACTTCTTTTCTTGAAGGATGTCAAGATACACAAGATAGTCAACTCCGTATAGCCGTGACCGGATGAAATTCTATGGCCTGTTATACAGGTCAGACTAGATGCCTAATTGTCTCTTCCGGCACTAAAATCTATCAATCGATAATAGATATGAGGAAGGACTAAGAGAACATGCCACTGTTTGTGTTGTGTTCACAGATGGGAATGCCACCATTTATCGGCATGCCCTCCGGCTGCGTGCACTGGGTCAGGGGTAGCTGTGATCGGATGGCGGAGGGAGTAGTTGGAGCAGCTTGGCAGAGCTGTGACTGTGGTATGGAGGGAGGGGCGTGTGACCCCTGAGGGACCGCGTCAGCCCTATTTCCATGCTGAGTGTAGTCGGTTGTGTCAGGATAGGTCTGGTAGCACACATGCTAGTGGTCTGCAGTGCGAGGGGTAAGTGAAGATGACAACTCAGGAGGATCCCTGCCGGAGTGGATGAAGGGGTGGCCTCATTCTGCATGTCTGAGCTGGTTCCCTGTGGAGTAGAGTCAGGGTTTGAGTGCAGGCCAGGGGCAGGCAGCTTCTGTTTGCTATGACAGAAAGAAACCCAAATATTATCTGAGCAAAAGGAGAGGGTTTGACTTCGCGCTGTACTGTTTCTGGGCTCTGTTCCCGGAGCGTTCTGCGACAGGAGAGGGCAGAGTTCTAGTGCGTGTGTCGGTGGCACGTTGCTGAAACAGGGCAGAGTTAAGGTTACATTGTGGGGGCGACGTGAACCTTAACTCTGCATTTCCCCGGCCAAGAACCGAGGGGACGGGAATCCTTACCCAGCGAGGTCACATTCTGATAGTTCTGCATGACGTCTCTGCAGAGCCCCCTCCTCCCTGGTGAGATACACAGTCACCTCCTCGAAGGTCACCGGCCCCTGAAAGAGCAAGAGCCCCCCACTCAGGACCTGCTGCCCCACTGTTTGTGGGGGAGAGGAGCCAATCAAATGGAAGCTCTGGGTGGCTCACAGTCAACAGAGTCCCACCCCCACCCCGCTCAGGATACATAATGGGGGTAGGATTTTCATATTCATCACACACCTACTAGCCAGAGACTGATACAGGAGATGGAGCCCCTAGCAGGGTCCAGGAGAGCTCCCTGGTAGGAAGCCCAACCCTTTCCTCATTGAGAGCAGCTGGATGTGAGGGGCCAGGGCAGCTTCCCTAAGCCTCCCTGGAGGGTGCCCCCTTCATACCTTGCAGCAGCCAGGGGGTTTGCTTCCTGTTTCACAAATCCCACTAAAACCCCCAGGGTCCATTCACAGAATCTAAGCCTCAAACTAAACCAGTCCCAGCCTGTCCCCCTCCCTTTCTCCACCTTGTCGGTCTCCTCCCCTTCC
Organism: Dermochelys coriacea; assembly: GCF_009764565.3. NCBI lineage: Eukaryota > Metazoa > Chordata > Testudines > Dermochelyidae > Dermochelys > Dermochelys coriacea. The sequence goes on along the minus strand of NC_050095.1, from coordinate 5,019,480 downwards.
CACCTCCAGACACAACTGCCCAGAAGCGCCCACCTCCTTCGTATTTACTGCCCCTCTCCTTCCAGCAGGAACCCATCCGCATTCTCCTGTTGGTCCCTTCCTTCACTGGCTTTGCTGCGGCCCTTTCTCTTCCCTGTTTCTTGGTCACATGGAGTGAAACATGAACCTTACTCTGCAGCACTAAACCCACAGAGACATTTCTAATCCCTCCCAGGGACAGAGTCTGAATCGAACGCTAGAAAAGAGCAGAACCAAAGGAGACCCTTTGGGGGGATTCCCCCTGACACTGGGGACAGCACACTCCTGCAGCAGGGGGAACAGGGAATGTCAGGGGCTGGTTTTTCCTCTCTCTGCTCCTCACCGTGTTCACAGGAACGTGATTGTGCCCAGGGATGGTGCAGTAGGTGTGTCTGGGAATCTGGCAATCCCCCTCACTAATTTCTCCTGACACCCCCTTCAGTCCCTTTCTCTCCCCCACTTTCCTCTCTCCTTCCACCCTCTAAATGGGAGACGTGGTCAGCATCCCATTCTTGGGGGCTTTCTCTCTCCCGTCGCTGGCCCCGCTCTGCATGTGCTGGGAAGGGAGATCCCAGTCGGGAAGTCGTGTTACCAAAAGCAAGTAATTGGACGCAATACAGGGTGCGTGGGAGAAATGGAAGGGCCTGGGTGAAGCACGTCAGACGAGATGACCTAATGATCCCTTCTGGCTTTAATGATGGCAGCAGCTCTGGGGCTCACAGACATATAGGGAGTGGAGAGGTCTCTCTCAATCACTTGGGAGTTTCTGGGTCAGGAGTTCCTGTCAGCAGAGTCTGGGGCTAGTCCTAGCTGGAGAACGTCCCCACCTTGGCAGGGCTTCGAGGGAGCTTTAATGAAGGTCTCTCCCCAGCAAAAGTGTGGTGGACAGCTATTCTCCACTAGCACAATGGAAATCTCTATAATTAGGGTAAAGCTCATTAATACTTAGCCCTGCCATGAGTGCAGGGGACTGGACTAGATGACCTCTCAAGGTCCCTTCCCGTCTTACGATTCTATAAGAACACAAGAATAGCGACACTGGTCAGACCAAGGGTCCATCTAGCCCAGTATCCCGTCTTTTGACAGTGGCCGGCTTCAGAGGCAATGAACAGAACAGGACAATTAATGAGTGATCCATCCCCTATCATCCAGTCCCAGCTTCTGGCAATCAGATGGTTAGGGAGAGCCAGAACATGGGGTTACCTCCCTGACCATCTTGGCTAATAGCCCTCGAGGGACCTATCCTGCATGAAATGACGTCATTCGTTTTTCGACCCAGTTATACGTTTGGCCTTCAGAACACCCCCCTACAAGCCAGTTCCAAAGGTCGAGTGTGCGATGTGGAAGAAGTAATTCCAATTTTTCTTCCTTTCCCCTGGCTGCCTCTTAATGTCATCCAACCCCTGCTTCTTGTGTGATGAGAAGGGGTAAAACGGCACGTCCTTATCTACTTTCTCCACACCCGTCATGATTTTATAGCCCTCTATCATCTCCCCCCGAGCCGTCTCTTTTCCACGCTGAAAACTTCCAGTCTTATTAACCTCTCCTCACATGGAAGCCGTTCCGGACCCCTCATCATTTCTGTGACCCTTCTCTGGTCTTTTTCCAGTTCTAACTTTTTTCCAAGACGGGGCATGCAGTGTTCAATGTATTCAAGCTCATTTCTAAGCAGTAAAATCCCAGAGCCAGCTGCTTTAAGCTGCAGGACACTCTGCTAACAGGGATATTTAACTATCCCCAGCTCTGCTGGGAACACACAGCCATGCGCGGGCCACCAAAGGGGCTCCTAAAAAACACAGAGAAGGCCACTCTGTGTCCCCAAAAGTGAACAGTAACCAGAGGGGCAAGTGCCCTGGATCATCTCACTGAGAGTGAAGATGAGAGGCCTAGCGAGGAGGGGATCAGAGTATAAAAGGGGACAGCTCAGCTTAGTCTGGGCTGACCGCTGACGGGAGCAGGTTCCCAATGGGAGGTGGCCGAAGCTCCAGGACATGAAAGCCAGCTGGGTTGAGACTCCAGCTGACCGCCCGTGGAGGCAAGACAGCGAAAGATGCGAGACTACCAGTGCTGGAAGCCAGGGTACGAAGGGGGCCAGGGAACGGGACTGGAGTATCGGGTGACCGAGACTGATTAGAGAACCATTGGTTTCCAGGGACTCGGGGGCTGCGCAGTGGGGATGGGAGAAACGCCTCGTGGTGAAGCACTGGAATGGGTTCCCTAGGGAGGTGGTGAAATCTCCTTCCTGAGAGGTTTTTAAGGTCAGGCTTGACAAAGCCCTGGCTGGGATGATTTAGTTGGGGTTGGTCCTGCTTTGAACAGGGGGTTGGACTAGATACCTCCTGAGGTCCCTTCCAACCCTGATCTTCTAGGATTTTATGATTACCAGAATATGGTTTGTCACCAGCTGAATAGCCAGGAGATAATGCCACAGTCAATTATCTGCCAGAGAAATGCTCCAGGCAAGCCCCACACCGGGTTGATAAATTGTAACTTCATGTAAAGGTCTTATAAACCTCATTCTTGGCCATTACCTATCAGTTTATTTATTTATGCACGCTTTTTTAAAAAATGGCTAAAATAGTATTTCACTGGCCCTGGCTTACCGCTGCATAAGAGACCAATTACTTGGATCAGCTGGCAGAAATGTTCTTACGTTGAGGTTAGTCACTGGATCAACATAACATTGTCCCGCAACGTGAACTGTGCTCCGAATTCAGAAGGAAGAGCAGGTGTTAAGCATTAAGTATCAGCCTGAAGGAGTGAGTCTTTCCCATTTATGGATGGCAAAGGAACCGTCTCTAGGTAAGACGGATAAAGTTAAGACATTCTGATGCTAAACAAGTGTATTTTGGTTGAGCGCCCCTTGGGAAAACGACGGGGTCTGATTGTTGCCGCGTGAAACCCTCATTAGGGTGAATGTCAGCTGTGCACACTTTACCCAGCAACATAAATGGCCACAGAAAGTTCCCCAAGGCCGCAGAACCATCGTGGTTACACGACATGTGAATGGGTACAGTGTGCCAGAATCACAGGGTCTGGGACAGCAACTGTAAAGAGGGTATGTATCTGCTCTGGCCACAGGTTGGGGTGTTTATTCTGTACACACACACACCCTCACCATGCCTCAGTTTCCCCATTTTCCAGATGGAAATAATGATCTTGACCTTCCTCTGTAAAACACTTTGAGATTTATAAATGAAAAGCACTAACTATGGCTGGCTTTTTGAGTTGTGTTTTAAAAGGAAATTAGCAAAACTAGGACGAACGGAAACGTTTTTGTGACTGTTTTGGTCCGACTTCCATTGGCAACAATTCCCCGCTGTGCATTTGAACCTCCCCATGCAGTGTTTGCAAAAGCTTTTTGAGGGCAGGGGGACTTATCTAGGGGCCAGATCCTGCAGAGTATTACTCATGGAGCGGTTATGTGAGTGGCCTCCTGGAAAGAAGCAGGGGAACGGCACGACAAATGAAAGTTTGCCTGAGCCCATGGGTTTGTAAAGTGCTGTCCAGATTTACAGAGCTGTGTGTGTTTCACTCTAATAACCAAGACATGGTTGTCTCGATTGTTACAGTGAAACACACAAGTGAAACACATTTTGTTGCCTAGTCTGACTGGGCAACAAAATGGCAGATGAAATTCAATGTTGATAAATGCAAAGTAATGCCCATTGGAAAACATCATCCCAACTATGCATATCAAATGATGGGGTCTAAATTAGCTGTTACCACTCAAGATCGAGATCGTGGAGTCATTGTGGCTAGTTCTCTGAAAACATCCACTCAAGGTCCAGTGGCCGTCAAAAAGCGAACAGAACGTTGGAAATCATTAAGAAAGGGATAGAAAATAGGACAGAAAATATCATGTTGCCTCTATATAAATCCATGGTATCCCTACATCTTGAATACTGCGTGCAGATGTGGTTGCCCCACCTCAAAAGAAATATATATACTGGAATGGGGAAAGGTTCAGAAAAGGGCAACAAAAATGATAAGGGGTCTGGAACAGCTTCTGTATGTGGAGCGAGTAATAAGACTGAGACTTTTCATCTTGGAAAAGAGACGGCTAAGAGGAGATATGATAGAGGTCTATAAAATCATGACTGGTGTAGAGAAAGTAGATAAGGAAGCGTTGTTTGCTACTTCTCATAACACAAGAACGAGGCGTCACCCAATGAAATTATTAGGCAGCAGGTTCAAAACAAACAAAAGGAAGTATTTCTTCACACAACGCACAGTCAACCTGGGGAACTCCTTGCCAGAGGATGTTGTGAAGACCAAGACCATAACAGGGTTCAAAAAAGAACTAAATAAATTCATGGAGGTCAGGTCCATCGTTGGCTATTAGCCGGGATGGACAGGGATGGTGTCCCTAGCCTCTGTTTGCCAGATGCTGGGAATGGGAGAGAGAGGATGGATCACTTGGTGATTCCCTGTTCTGTTCATTCCCTCTGGGGCACCTGGCATTGGCCACTGTCGGCGGACAGGATCCTGGGCTAGATGGACCTTTGGTCTGACCCAGTAGGGCCATTCTTATATTCTTAATGGATCATTGTATGTGTGCGTGAGACTCTGAAGGTGAACTTGATGGTGCTACCTTAATTATCCAAGCCGATCCAGTGTAAAAATATAAACAACATAAAGGTTGAATAATCTATAGGATTTTTAAAGTGCTTTGTACTGTTAATACAAGAGGATGAGAATAAGGGGAATATGAGTGTTTTTTTAAATTATTTTGAGCCTTAAGTGTCCTGATTTAAAAAGAAACTTTGACTTTGATTTCTAAATTGCGGTGTTATATTTTACATTCAGGTGAGACCTTCACAGATGAAGCCCTGTCTGGACATTAACTATCTCAAGCATTTTGCATAAGAGGAAAAGATTCTTCCTCTCCACAATTCCCCTGCTCTTTCCAAACTCCTGCATGGAGCTCTCTGTGCCGCTGGCCGAGCTGGCTGCTGACTCCCCCCCCCCCCGCCCCCAGAGGTGGCTGCATTTCCGCAGTGCATTTGCGCAAGCACGTACTGATCCTTGCGGAAGGAGGCAGTGGGAATGAACAGCTAAGTCCTGCAGAGGTCACCTGAAGACAGACCTTCCCTAAGACCCAGTTAGGTGCTAGCCGTAGGACGTTGTGAGCTCTTGGCGGGATGAGGAGGGTGTACATCCGCACATCGCCAGATTCCTTCGGCGCAGGGATGGCGACGATTGGAGGGAACGCCGATCGGGATCCGGCCAGTTAGATGGAATTGCGGAGAGATGTTCTGGAAGTGATGGTTTCCCCACTGCCCTGCCATCCACATGGGCAGGGGACGAGAAGGGCAGGCAAAGAAGCCCAAAGTTAGTGTAGGCCCAGCTGCAGGGGTGGGCAGCTGCCTGGCAGCCTGGGGGAGCTGCCTTGGGCAGTTGGGGGGAAGCCTAGACTGGGTAACGGGGGGCTGGTCAGTTTACACCGGGGAAACATGTTCCTCCTTTCCCCTGCCCTGTTGCTGGCAGAGAACACCCCAGAAGCAGCTGCACCCCACAACTGCCTTGCTATTTAGCGAAGGAGTGGGCGCACCGATTGGCCACCTAAACCGGTGGGGAGGGGGAGGAAATAAGGAGGGGGGGGAAACACACTTGCAGATCTTTTGTGGATTTGAAAGGGCCAGTGCAGAGAAACCGGAGGAAAATCTGGGGCAGGCTTGCGAGGGAAAGGCGGGGAAGAGACATGGAGCTCATAGCTTTCATGGGGAAGAAAAAAAGGCCCAAATTGGGGGGTCGGGGGGGGTGTTTCAGAGAAGATAGGCAAGATCTGCTGGAATTTGACTGCCCCCCCCCTTACAGGCAAATCCCCTGCAATTCACACTGTCCCCCCCCCACCTGAGTGTTTATCTCTCCCCTTCCAGACACAGAGCGGGGGGGCCCCCCTCCATACCCCCCCCCTTGGGCAGAGCGTCACTTTCCCACGGTCTCTGTCCAGTACCTGCAGTCTCTGGCTCCGGAGTGGATGCGGGCTGGTCCCAGCTGGAGAAAGTGCCCCCCGGCCGGGCAGGGAGGGGTTAAGGAGGGGATTTGCCCCCCCAGCACGGACCCCGGGGGGAGCAGCAGCTGCTCCTCCAGCGACTGATCCTCTTGTTCTTTGTCCCCCCCCCCCCATCCCTGCCTCCTTCCTCCCGGCACCCACCGCTCCCGGCTGCTCCAGCCCCTTCCTGAGCCCCGCAACCCCCACCCGGGCTGGGAAAGAGGAGGGAGAGCCAGACACTGGGGAAGGGGCCTGCAGCGGCAGGGGGAATCAGTGGGGAGAGAGATTCCCAACTCCCCAAATCTGCCCCCCACCCCTGGCTCCCCCATCCTTGGGCTGATCGGCGCTGCGGACAAGTCCCCCCCGCCCCAGTGCCCAGGACATCAGAGATTCCCCCCCCCAGGACGCGCCCCTAGGTTTTTCCGCCAGCCCAGACACTGGCCTCGCTGAATAATTGCCTGACTTCATAGCCCCATAGATTAGGGTTCATAGAATCATAGAAGACCAGGGTTGGAAGGGACCCCAGGAGGCGTCTAGTCCAACCCCCTGCTCAAAGCAGGACCAACCCCAACTACATCACCCCAGCCAGGGCTTCGTCAAGCCTGACCTTAAAAACCTCTAAGGAAGGAGATTCCACCGCCTTCCAGTGCTTCACCACCCTCCTAGTGAACTAAACACTCATGCAAGCTGTTAAAGTAATAACTCGTGCTGCCCCTGTTGTTATTATCAAAAAGAAAAGGAGGACTTGTGGCACCTTAGAGACTAACACATTTATTAGAGCATAAGCTTTCGTGAGCTACCGCGCACTTCATCGGAGGCATTTGGTCCATCCATTTTGCATTTTTTTCCACCAAATGCCTCCGATGAAGTGAGCTGTAGCTCACGAAAGCTTATGCTCTAATAAATGTGTTAGTCTCTAAGATGCCACAAGTCCTCCTTTTCTTTTTGCGAATACAGACTAACACGGCTGCTACTCTGAAACCTGTTGTTATTATATTACCCTACTGAGGCCAATGTGGCCCCACGGCTGAGCGAGAGATGTCCTGGACCTTGCACCTTTGGAGGAGAAATAGCAAACAGACTCTAGGCTAATTCTAAGTATGGTTTGTTGTTATTCAAATACACCTGCCTTGGAGCAGAGAAACAGCCCAGGGGAAGCCCCCTCCTCCGGAAAACTCAGCCCACCCCGATGCCTCGTTCCCAGGTTGTTGCTTTGGCTGACAAATTGCCTCTGAATTCAGAGAATAAAGCCAACTCAGCTGTCTGCCACAGCTTCTCTCCAAGGACAACTGATGCCCTAAACACACCGGGACACATTGTCTCCCAAAGGCTAAACATTTGCTCGCATGCTCTGGAAAAGAACCTGGGTCAGCCTGGATAGCAAGCAGAGCCACCTGTTACCTGCCACCATAACAGTTCCTGGTGGAAAGGAGCCACAAGGTCTAGTAGGGTAGGAGGGGAATTCAGCCTTGTGATGTCTCAGAGCTCTGAGACCAGATGGGGTGGGGCCTTCCTCAGTGTTGTCAACTCTCATGACGATTATTGTTTTCCTTAAAGCCCCAGCTCCTGGAGTCAAGTGGGTATGTGTTGATTTCAGCCTTCGCTCTTAAAGAAAAAAGTAAGTTTCTAGCCCTCGTGGCCAAGGAGGAAGCTTCAAAATGTGACCCCAGTGCGCCCTGAAGACTCAGAAGGCAGAAGGCAAATAAAAAGAACCCCAAATGTCTTTTGACACAGTCTCATGATTGTAAAGACACGTTCATGATTTTGGGTGAGCCTGCCTCAGGATTTTTGAGCATTTGGGGTTGGCAATTCAGTAGAACATCGGAGTTACGATCACGTCGGGAATGGAGGACGTTCGTACCTCTGAACGAAACGTTCTGGTTGTTCTTTCCAAAGTTTACACCTGAACATGGCTGTAATACAGCTCTGAAACTTTACTATGCAGAAGAAAATGGCTGCTTTCCCTTTATTTTCTGTCATATACGTTTCACGCAATACTGTACTGTATTTGAATTTTTTTTTTTTTTGGTCTTTGCGGCTGCCGGATTACGTATGTCGGGTTCTAAAGGAGGTGTGTGGTTGACTGGTCAGTTTGTAACTCTGGTGTGCGTATCGCCGAGGTTCTCCAAAGCCTCTCAATACATGAGGATTTAGATGTGGCATCTCTAAGCGTCCTGTGCCCCTTCCCACCACTCCCTGGCAGGGAAGCATGACAGGGATTCTGGAGTCAAGTGACTTAGGGAGAAGATTTTTCCTTCTATTGAGGCCCTGACTTGACGTGAAACCCCTCAGCGAGAACAGCGGATGGAGAAGCTAACACCCTTGCTGTCTAGGGTGACCGTATTTCCCAAAGGCTGGGGCTGGCATCGCTGCTTGCCTATGCCCTGCCTGGCCCCCCGCCGGAGCCCTGCCTCCTCCCGGCTTGAGACTGGCATCACCACTCAGCGACAAATGCCCACTTTGGCCAAAATAGTCAGGATGGCCAGGACAGGGCTGAAAAAAAGGATTGCCCTGCTGTCTCTCTGCTGCCTGGCCAGGGATCCTGGCATTGCCGCAGTGGTCCATATACACAACTTTTCCCCCCAGTGGCATGCACCAAGTTGAGTGAGGCTGGGATTGGGGGAGGGAGAGGGAAGATCCCACAAATCAGCCAGAATCCAGACGTCACGTTCAATGCTAGGAGTGTCTGGAGAATGTCCTGGAGTTTGCACCACGCGGAGCTCAGAGGCCAAGTGTCCGTTCCGCAGCATCCCTACCCGCAACCCTCCCACCCAGAGGGACCACAGCTGGTGACACTGGCATGAGCGAGAATCGCTGGGCCCATCGTAGGGTCACTGAGGCACGAATGAGCTTTGGTAGAGCTAACATTCCTCATCCCGCTCTCCGGGTGCAGATGCTGATCCGCTGGGGTTAAACTATGTCACACCCAGGGTGATGGTCGGGTAACAGCCCCACTAAGATCTCTCTCTGCTGTCTGAAGTGAGGGCACAGCAGCCCTCACAAGGGACCCATCTCCCCTTTCCTGAGCCAGTAACTGTCTCTGGATATTTCTTTCCCCAGCTCTCTGACCATGCCCAGATTTGTCAGAAATCTCCCAACTTGGGTCAGTGACAGAGAAGGGGGTCACCCTGAACGACGGGGGGCGGGGGGGTTTACCCTGCAGAGCTGAGTGTGGCCTGGCTCCGGAGAGGCTGGGAGCTGGGGTTGCTGTCACCCTACAGCACTTTCCGGCGTATACTAATCCTTTTCTGTTTCAGGGTGGGTGTGTTTGGCATGGAAGCGCCTCGGGGCAGGGTCCCCTTTCTCTGCACCTGCTGTGCACTCAGAGGCGTGAAGTTCTGGCACGGCCTTCCAGGGGGAGCAGTGGGGAGCAAAAAACCTAACTGGCTTCAAGACTGAGCTGGATACATTTACGGAGGGGATGGGATGAGAAGACTGCATACAATGGCCTGTGGCCCATCGGCGACTGCCAGGAGCAAAAATCCCCCACGGCTGGAGACGGGGCATTAGATGGGGAGGGCTCTGAGTTACTACAGAGAATTCTTTTCCCGGTGTCTGCCTGGCAGGTCTTGCCCACATGCTCAGGGTCTACTTGATCGCCATATTTGAGGTTGGAAAGGAATTTTCGCCCAGGTTAGATTGGCAGAGACCCTGGGATTTTTTTTCACCTACCTCTGCAGTGTGAGGCATGGGTCACTTGCAGGTTTAAACCAGTGTAAAGGGTGGGTTCTCTGTAACTCGTAAGTCTTTAAACCAGTGGCTCTTAGCCTTTCCAGACTATTGTACCCCTTCCAGGAGTCTGAGCTGTCTTGTGTACCCCCTGCAAGTTTCACCTCACTTAAAAACAACTTGCTTACAAAATTAGACAGAAACGTACAAAAGTGTCACAGCACGCACTTACTGAAAAATTGCTTCCTTTCCATTTTTACCAGATAATTATAAAATAAATCAATTGGAATATCAATATTGTACTTACATTTCAGTGTGTAGTCTATCGAGTGATATAAACAAGTCATTGTCTGTATGAAATTGTAGTTTGTCCTGACTTCGCTAGTGCTTTTTATGTAGCCTGTTGTAAAACTAGACGAATATCTAGATGAGCCGATGGACCCCTCGTGGAAGACCTCTGCGTACCCCAGGGGTACGTGTACTCTTGGTCGAGAACCACTGCTTTAAACCTTGAGTTGAGGACTTCTGTAACTCAGCCAGAGGTTAGGGTTTTTTTACGGGAGTGGGTAGGTGAGGTTCTGTGGCTTGCAATGTCTAACAGGTCAGACTAGATGATCATGATGGTCCCTTCTGACCTTAAGGTCTAGGAGTAATCAAGTTGAAGGAACAGGAAGGGGACGCTTTCTTGAATCATAGCCCCACTATCACTGCTGGGGTAGGAGTTCTCTTTTTCCCAAGACGCTCTCTGTAAAAGAGATTGCACGGGGCTGGCTCCTCCAGGTGGAGACACATCTTGGCTCTGTTGGTTTTCATCTTTTTATTGTGCGTCGTCCCCCCCTTTGCCCCCATGCTGGACAAAACCACATCTCCTTTCTGCAGACATTTGCCCAGGCCATGCTTGGCTGTGACCCTGAGACTATTATTGTCCTGGAAGGGGATTTCAATTGCAATATAGATTAGGTGTTGGACAGGAACCATGAGGAGCTACGTGCTCCATCAGCCGGGGGACTGTATTGTCTCCTGCAGACCTTTGGAATAGTAGCTGCTTGGAAGTTCTCCCATCCCATTGTCAGGCAGTACCCTTGGCTGAAGGCTATTCCCAACCAGGTTTTAGGGGCTATCATTTTTATACCACGAAGGCAAGTGTGAATATATTTGTTCAGTCTTCTATGTCTCCCAAAAAACAACAAGGAGTCTGGTGGCACCTTAAAGACTAACAGATTGATTTGGGCAGAAGCTGTTGTGGGTAAAAAACCCACTTCTTCAGATGCATGGAGTGAAAATTACAGATACATGGCTGGGATGATTTAGTTGGGGTTGGTCCTGCTTTGAGCAGGGGATTAGACTGGATGACCTCCTGAGGTCTCTTCTAACTCTGATATTCTATGAAATATATTGGCACATGAAGAAAAGGGAGTCACCTTACAAGTGAAGAACCAGTGATGACCAGACCAATTCAGTCGGGGGGATGTGGTCCACTACCAATAATTGAGGAAGAGGTGTCAATACCAAGAGAGGAAAAATTGCTTTTGTAATGAGCCAGCCACTGCCAATCCCTATTCAAGCCCAAATTAACAAACCCCGTTCCTTACTCTGTCCCCATATCTACTCTAGTGACACCATCATAGGACCTAACCACATCAGCCACACTATCAGAGGCTCGTTCACCTGCACATCTACCAATGTGATATATGCCATCATGTGCCAGCAATGCCCCTCTGCCATGTACATTGGTCAAACTGGACAGTCTCTACGTAAAAGGATAAATGGACACAAATCAGACATCAGGAATGGTAAGATACAAAAGCCAGTAGGAGAACACTTCAATCTTCCTGACACTCAATTACAGATTGAAAAGTAGCCATCCTTCAACAAAAAACTTCAAAAACAGACTTCAAAAAAAAAACTGCAGAGCTACAATTCATTTGCAAATTTAACACCCTCAATTTGGTCTTGAACAGGGACTGGGAGTGGCTGGCTCACTACAAAAGAAAAGAAGACTGAAGTGATCCTGATAACAGTCTTCAAATATGTTATGGTCTGTTATAAAGAGGACAGTGATCAATTGTTCGCCACGGAGCATCAGGATAGCACAAGCAATAATAGGCTGGATCAGCAGCTAGGGAGGTTTAGGATGGATATTAGGAAAACCTTTCCAACTATAGGGATAGATAATTACTGGACTAGATTACCAAGGCCTTGTCTACGTGGGAAAGTCGATCTAAGCTAGGCAATTTGAGTTACATGAATAGCGTAACTCAAGTCAATGTAGCTTAGATCAACTTACCGCGGGGTCCACACTACTCTGTGTCATTGGGAGATGCTCTCCTGTCAACTCCCCTTACTCTTCTCATTCCGGTGGAGTACAGAAATTGACGGGAAAGCAATCTGTTGTTATTTAGCAGGTCTTCACTAGACTCGCTAAATCCACCACCACTGCATCGATCTCCCGGTAAGTGTAGACTAGCCCCAAGAGAGGTTGTGGAATAGCTATCACTGGAGGTGTTTAAATAAATACCCGTGAAGGATGTTATACTCGATTCTGCCTCAGGATGGACTAGCTGACTTTTTGAGGTCTATTTTCGTCCTATTTTTGTATGATTTTATGGTTCATTGTCCTAGTCCTTCACTTCGACCATGTCTCCCTGTGGAGAATGTGGGAATTTTTGTAATCTCATAACACAAGAACAAGAGGTCACCCAATGAAATTAATAGACAGCCGGTTTAAAACAAATGAAAGGAAGTATTTCTTCACACAACGCACAGTCAACCTGTGGAACTCATTGCCAGAGGATGGTGTGAAGTCCAAGACTATAACAGGATTCAAAAAAGAACTAGATAAGTTCATGGAGGATAGGTCCATCAATGGCTATTAGTCAGGATGGGCAGGGACGGTGTCCCTAACCTCTGTTTTCCCAAAGCTGAGAATAGGTGACAGGGGATAGATCATTTGATGATTACCTGTTCTGTTCATTCCCGCTGAAGCACCTGGCATTGACCACGGTTGGAAGACAGGATCCTGGGCTAGATGGACCTTTGGTCTGACCCAGTATGGCCGTTATGTTTTAATTTTTTTTAAAAAAAACATGCACCACTCACTTTCCCCTCTCACTTTCCATTGGGAACTACTGGGTGTGAGGAAGTTAATTCCTTCTCTGGAACAGGGGAAGTCATGGTTCTTGGTGTAACATTGTCCCATCCAGGTTGGCATGGATACACCGTCAAGAACGGTCCACATACAAATGGAGCCCCCTGATGAGACAATGGAAGATCCATCTGTCACAGTTCAGGGCAACTGTACCTGTATTTCCTTCAGTGGTCCAGCAAAGGCTTTGGTGGAGACATGCCTCTGTCTACCTTCTGATGGGGGTATTTTCAGAATAGATAGTGACTTCCCTTTGTAATTCCCAGCACAGACAGGTTGCTATGGATAGAAGTTACCAGAGAGTTCTTTCTAAGCAAACCTACTTTATTCTTAAGGTAAAAACCATGGGAGAGAAAACATATTACAAACAATAGAAGCTACACACATGCTAAGAAGCTTACCAGGGTTCATCCCAGCTCTCACACGGGCTCTGAGAAGTGCAGTCTTTTATGACCCAACTGTAGGGGTACCCTCGTCATAATAAGTTCATTAGCACTTCAGCTCAGAACAAACACAGCCTTACGAAACCCCAGTGGGCCAATCCACCCCTAAGGACAGGGGCCCTCTGTAGACCAGGGAATCCACCACAATGCTTGGTGAATTGTTTTCATGGTGAATTACCCTCACTATTTAAAAACATACACCTGATTAACACTCTTCATTTTTTAGTTTTAACCCTCAGCCACTGGATCCAGTTAGACCTTTCTCGGCTGGATTCAAGAGACCTTTATTAAAGATTTTTTCCCCACAAGATACTTATGGACTGTAATCAAGGCACCCCTTAACTTTCTCTTTGTTCACCTAAATAGATTGAATTCCTTGACTCTATCACTACAAGACAGGTTTTCTAATCCTTTAATTGTTCTTGTGGCTCTTCTCCAACTTATCAACATCCTTCTTGAATGGTGGGCATCAGAATTGGACACGGTATTCCAGCAGTGGTTTCACTAGAAGTAAAATAATCACTCTATTACTACTCAAGAATCCCCTATTTATGCAATGCACATTCACATTATAAAGTTTGCGGATGATACCATGCCGAGAGGGGTTGCAAGTGCTTTGGAGGACAGGATTAAAATTCAAAATGATCTGGACAAACTGGAGAAATGGTCTGAAGCCAATAGGATGAAATTCAATAAGGACAAATGCAAAGTACTCCACTTAGGAAGGAACCACCAATTATACACATACAAAATGGGAAATGACGGCCTAGGAAGGAGTATTGCGGAAAGGGATCTGGGGGTCACAAGCTATATATGAGTCAACAGTGTAATGCTGTTGCAAAAAAAAAAAAAGCAAACATCATTCTGGGATGTATTAGCAGGAGTGTTGTAAGCAAGACATGAAAAATAATTCTTCCACTCTACTCTACACTGATTAGGCCTCAACTGGAGTATTGTGTCCAGTTCTGGGCGCCACATTTCAGGAAAGATGTGGACAACTTGGAGAAAGTCCAGAGAAGAGCAGCAAAAATGATTGAAGATCTAGAAAACATGACCTATGAGGGAAGATTGTAAAAATTGTGTTTGTTTAGTGTGGAGAAGAGAAGACTGAGAGGGGACAAATCACAGTTTTCAAGTACATAAAAAGGTTATTTCAAGGAGGAGGGAGAAAAATTGTTCTTCTTAACCTCTGCGGATAGGACAAGAAGCAATGGGCTTAAATTGCAACAAGGGCGCTTCAGGTTGGACATTAGGAAAAGCCTCCTACCTGTCAGGGTGGTTAAGCGCTGGAATAAATTGCCTAGCGAGGTTGTGGAATCTCCATCATTTTGAGATTTTTAAGAGCAGGTTGGAGAAACACCTGTCAGGGATGGTCTAGATAATACTTCATCCTGTCTTGAGTGCAGGGGACTGGACTAGATGACCTCTCGAGGTCCCTTCCAGTTCTATAATTCTATCATTAGCTCTTTTGGCCATGCATCACACCACGACCCCCAAATCTCTTCCAGAATCACTACTTCCCAGGATAGAGTCCCTCATTCTGTATGTATGGCCTACACTCTTTTTTCCTAGAGGCATACGTTCACATGTAGCTGTATTAAAACACACGTTGTTTGCTTGGGCCCAGTTTACTAAGTAATCCAGATCGCTCTGAATCAGGGACCTGTCCTTTTCAGTATTTACCACTCCCCCCTATTCTTTGTCATCAGCAAACTTTATTGTGATGATTTTCTGTTATCTTCTAGCTCACCGATAAAAATGTTAATCAGCATTTGGCCAACAAGACATCCATGTTGAGCCCCATTGGAAACAGACCCAATTGATGGCGATTCCCCTTTTACAATTACACGTTGGGACCGATCAGTTAGCTTGTTTTTAATCCATGTAATATGTGCCTGTGACATTATTGACATAATCTGTAACCGTATAGATCACTGTTGCAACCACTGTTATATATTTGCAGCAAATACTGTACAAAGGTTGTCGTTTAAAGTGTCTATGGAAAGGTGATGGTTTGCTGGTTATGATTCTGCTATCTGGGTGCATGTATCATTGTTGTAGCTGAAGTTATGAATATCGGTTCTATACTGTCTGTATTTCAAACTTGTGCTATGCTTCTGGATGACACCCCAGACAAGTTGGTGTCAGCACTTCTTGCCTGCTTGTTGGCCCATTGAGGACCATCAGCTAGACAACTGACCCACTGAGAGAAGGCAGATACACCTTGTGACTCAGCAAAGTATGCAGGGACTTGCCCATGTGACTCCAAACTCCATTTTGCTGTAATTTTCCACAGTAAGAACCAAGAGGGGTTCTTACACCTGGAAAAGACTATAAAAGGCTCATCTCCATTTTGTCTTCAGTCCTGCTTCTTACCTCTGGAGGGACTTTGCTATAAACTGAAGTTCTGAACAAAGGACTGAAAGACCCATCCCAGCTGGGGATGTTCTCCAGAGACTTGATTTGAACCTGCAGTTTATTCCACCACTGAACCAAGAACTTTGCCATTACTGTATGGAATTGATTCCATGTAACCAATTCTAGCTCTCATCTATATCTTTTTCCTTTTATGAATGAACCTTTAGATTTTAGATTCTAAAGGATTGGCAACAGCATGATTTGTGGGTAAGATCTAACTTGTATATTGACCTGGGTCTGGGGTCCTTTGGGATTGAGAGAACCTTTTTTCTTTTACTGGGATATTGGTTTTCATAACCATTTGTCCCCATAATGAGTGGCACTGGTGGTGATACTGGGAAACTGGAGTGTCTAAGGGAATTGCTTTTGGGACTTGTGGTCAGCCAGTGGGGTAAAACTGAAGTCTTCTCTGTTGGGCTGGTTTGATTTGCCTTGGTGTGCATAGAAACCCCAGCCTTGGGCTGTAACTGCCCTGATTTAAGCAATTTGTCTTGAATTGGCACTTGCAGTTGGGTCCCCCCAAGAACCAGCATTGTTACAATGCCATGTTCATTTTATAGCATTCTAGTTTTTTAATCAAAATATCTTGTGGTATCAAGTCAAATGCCCTATAGAAGTTAAGTATTTTATATTAATACTATTATCTTCATCAACCAAACTTGTAACCTCAACAAAAAAGATATCAAGTTTGTTTGACAGGATCTATTTTCCATAAACTCACGCTGATTGGAATTAATTACAGGACTCTCCTTTGGTTCTCTATTGACTGAGTCCCACAACCGTGTTACTCAGTTATCTTGAACTGTGGACTGAATTGCACTTGAGCTTCTTCCATGTCATCATGAAGGAGCAGGGAAAAGCAAAAATAAAGTAAGAAACGACAATTTTAGTACATGATTCTTTGTCTCAAGGTCCCCAAATCCGAGCTACATCCTGGCAATCAAAACTAACATACAGTATGTGACTGAATGGGCTTCAGGCAGGAGAGAAAAGTCCACATCACAGACACTTTCAGTTTCACATAAAATGAAATTCCAAAGCAGGTTACCTTTGTGAACTCCAAAATCAGGAGAACAGATTCCCGCACTGCATTCTCCTCTCACCCATTCAAACCTGCTTCAGTCCGCGCCACTTCATTATTATTGAGTCAAGTTATTTACAAAAGGTTTTCCCCATTTCGATGATGCTAGAACATCCAGTCTTCTCATCTGGAAACAATCCCAGCTCAGCAGCAAAAAGCCCAGAAAAAGCTTTGCCAATAGATAGAGAAAGGGATGAAAACACTGAACCATCCCTGTGTGGTTTTGTGATCCACTCAACTCCCCCTCCAGGCCTCTGACACTTTCATCTCCAGCCCTAGCGAGTCTGATTTAAGATCCAATTGTGATTCCTAAGCACGGAGAGCTGAAAAGAATGGATCATGTGACACTTTGGGAGGTGGAAGGATAAAAGGTGGAGAGGGTAAGCTCCATTGCGGATCCCACAGAAGCTAACTCTGCTGGGTTGAGGGGGAATTGAACTGTGATGGAAAAGGAGGGAATCCATCAAGCTCACCCTATCGTCTTCTGGAGTCATGGCAGCTGAGATGACGCTTTAATCCTATCCCTGCTCCAGGTGTTTGTTATATTTAAGTATATTTTTAAATGAGAAAAATGGTAGGAACAATAGCTGCTCTTCAATACAATCCAGAACAACCGGGAACGAGACAATCTCTCACCAAAGGGGGAACTCAGTGACTCCACCAATTACTCTGCTAATGGGAGTAAAAATAGAAATGTGATGCTCAAAGTTTTGTCTAGACTAGAAAAGGGGTGTAGATTAGGGCAAGTCAAGGGGCAATGTGTTAGTTAACCCTGACCATTATACCTATGCTAGGGCAGTACTGCAAATATAGTTGTCTTTTTACATGAGGATAGCTACCTCAAGCTAGCTAACCCCTGGGAAAATCCCAGAGGAGACAAGGCCCAGGTAGATTTTACCTCAATGTAGCAAGATGATGGCATCCCATCTCCCCTACCTGGGGCTGATGGACATTCTTGGTAGGGGGGGACATACATTCTCATGACTCAGGACAAAGGAGCGGATAGAAAGGACCAAAGAAGAGCAAGCTGCAAAAATCAACAGTGTGCTACTCATCTAGGGCGAGCTGCGGGACCACAGTGATGCAAACACCGCAAAGAGCCTTAAAGGTCACGATGTGGGAATTAGAAAAGTATTCAAAAACTATTTTTTTTTGACAGCCTTAGACAAGGTTTTTATGATGTTGCTCTCCCTTGTGGAGACTCTGATGTCTAACCAGGTGTGAGCTCTGATTAAAGCTTCTCCCACACTCTGAGCATCGATAGGGTCTTTCCCCCGTGTGGATTCTCTGATGTATGATAAGGGTTGAGCTCACACTGAAGCTTTTCCCGCACTCTGAGCATTTATAGGGTCTCTCCCCCGTGTGGAGTCTCTGATGCGCAACAAGGGCAGAGCTCACACTGAAGTTTTTCCCACACTCACAGCATTCATAGGGTCTCTCTCCTGTGTGGATCCTCTGATGTGCAATAAGAGCCGAGCTCTGAGTGAAGCTTTTCCCACACTCAGAGCATCTATAGGGGGTCTCTCCCATGTGTATTCTCCGATGCTGAGTAAGGTTGGAACTGTCAGTGAAACTTTTCCCGCAGTCGGAACATGTAAAGGGTCTATGTCCTGTGTGAATTCTCCAATGTGTGTTAAGGTTTGAGCTCACGCTGAAGTTTTTCCCGCATTCACAGCACTTATAGGGCATCTCTCCTGTGTGGATCCTCTGATGTCGAATAAGGGTTGAGCTCCGACTAAAGCTTTTCCCGCACTCGCAGCATTCATAGGGTCTCTCTCCTGTGTGAGTTCGCTGATGCCTGATAAGATCGGAGCTGTCAGTGAAGCTTTTCCCGCACTCGCAGCACTCATAGGGTCTCTCCCCCGTGTGGGTTCTCTGATGCCTGATAAGGTTTGAGCTGTCCGTGAAGCTTTTCCCACATTCTGAGCATGTAAAGGGCTTATTTCCCATGTGAATTCTCCAGTGCGTAATAAGGTTTGAGTGTCTATTGAAGCTCTTCCCACACTCAGAGCATGAAAAGGGTCGATTTCCTGTGTGAATGGTCTGATGTGCGATCAGGTTGGAACTCATGCTGAAGCTTTTCCCACATTCCAAGCACTTAAAGGGTCGGTTTCCTGTGTGCACTCTCCAATGCCGAATAAGGTGCGAGTTCCGATGGAAGGTTTTCCCACATTCACCGCATTCATAGGGTGGCTCTCCAGCATGGATTCTCTCGTGTTGAAGAAGATCCGAATGGCTACTGATGTTTTCTCCCCAGTCAGGGCATGTGTGCTCTCTTTCACTTGTGGGGATGCTCTGCTGGGCTGTGGTTTCCTTGAGGTCCTTGTGACAATGACCCACTTTCTCCCTTGGCTCGTTTCCCTGCTCCCTCTCTGGCCTGTGTTGAGTCTCACAACCTTTTCCCTGCTTACAGCTCATGGACACATCCCCTTTAGATCTTTGTGATAACACCACATGTGATTCCCCGTGCTCAGCATCTTCCTGCTCCACACTCTCACTCACCATCCCATTACCTGCTGGGACAGAGAGAGAAACCTCAGAAACAGGAGTGGAAAATGGGGAGAGGGTGACGCTAAGCACCCACGTCTTCACACCCTACACACTACTGCAATGATTTTTTTACTGCAATGAGATTACTGCAATAATATGTGTTGTTCAGTTTAAAATGATACCCCACAAGGTATATGGGGATATCATTTGAAAATGAACATCACACTAAGAATACATATTATTGCAAACTATATGTAATAATAATATTATTGCAAACTAAGCGGCAGTTCTGCAGAAAAGGACCTGGGGATTGCAGTGGATGAGAAGCTGGATATGAGTCAGCAGTGTGTCCTTGTTGCCAAGAAGGCCAACAGCATATTGGGCTGCATTAATAGGAGCATTGCCAGTCGATCGAGGGAAGTGATTATTCCCCTCTATTCAGCACTGGTGAGGCCACACCTGGAGTATTGTGTCCAGTTTTGGTCCCCCCCCAGTACAGAGGGATGTGGACAAATTGGAGAGAGTGCAGCGGAGGGCAACGAAAATGATTAGGCGGCTGCAGCACATGATTTACGAGGAGAGGCTGAGGGAACAGGGATTGTTTAGTCTGCAGAAGAGAAGAGTGAGGGGGGATTTGATAGCAGCCTTCAACTGCCTGAAGGGGGGGTCCCAAAGGGATGGAGCTCAGCTGTTCTCAATGGTGGCAGATGACAGAACAAGGAGTAATGGTCTCAAGTTGCAGTGGGGGAGGTCTAGGTTGGATATTAGGACACACTATTTCACTAGGAGGGTGATAAAGCACTGGAATGGGTTCCCTAGTGAGATGGTGGAATCTCCATCCTTAGAGGTTTTTAACGCCCGGCTTGACAAAGCCCTGGCTGGGATGATTTAGTTGGGATTGGTCCTGCTTTGAGCAGGGGGTTGGACTAGATACCTCCTGAGGTCTCTTCCAAGCCTCATCTTCTATGATAATAATGCGGCATGTGAAATTATACATACTCCCAAAATTTTTGCTTTGAAGTCTATGACTAACAGGCATTTAAACTAGGCACGTCAGTGTGAACAGATCTCTCAGAGTAGGGTTATTGGGTTGTAATTTAAAATACATCCAAGGGTCACCCGCTCTCCAAACCTCCAGCCAAGACTTAGTAATGTTTCAGCACGGTGGCGGTGGTGGAATTTTTTTGGCAGGGGCGTGTTACACTGGGATAAAAGGTTATTTAAGGGTAGCTGAGATAGTACAACTTGTTGTCCAAAACAATATCATGGGGATTTTATTTAAACTAGAATAAATGGAACTTGATTCTACAATAACATTAAATAGATGAATATATATATATAATAAAAAGGTTTACACACACACACTATAAAACTTACTACTGAGTGTACTTAACTATAACCCTCTAAATAAAGAAATAGAGCTATCTCGATATGCACAGGTTATTATCTCAGAGGTAGTGGTGGTTGTTATTATTTTAGTTCAATGTAGTTATTTCCCCAAATATCTCACCGGGTTCTGTGTAACATCCAAGTCAGTCTTTGAGCCTCGAGTGCCCCTTGTGACTTCCTGAAGAGATAGACTCAACTCAGGGGGGTGAACACTATTTACCTCTCTCCATTGTGAGAACTGACCATTTATTCCTACCCTTTGTTTCCTATCTTTTAACCACTTACCAATCCAGGAGAGCACCTTCCCTCTTATCCCTTGACAGCTTACTTTGCTTAAGAGTCCTTGGTGCTTAAGACCTCTCCCTCTTTTGTGGCACCCCACGAGCACCAGCTCCCCATCATCTTCTTCCCTCCCACTACTCCCTGCCCTCCCTTCTCTCAAGGACTCCTGGAGAGGAACCTCACATGGTCTCCTGTCAGTGGATGGCCCTACCTGACTGTCATACCCTCCATGCACTTGTGAAGTTGTTATAGCAGATGGGCAGATCTGTTATAGCTCGGCTTGGAAAGATTAGATTTTTACCAGTACATGCTGATGAACATTGATTGCACCGTACATTCACATACTGATGGAAAAATATTTCTATCGATAATCATCTATATTTCCAGATAGGCAAAATAAGAAAAATACTGCTTGAAAACTTATTAGGATTTGGTTATTTACTTGGTATATTTTGACGTGATGTTGACTACTTGTGTTTTAACAGTTATAAAGCATTCACTTTTTCAATATCAACATCTGTGGTTATAAAATAATTGTCTGGCCTCTCCCCTCCCCCATATAATTTCCTGAAACTGTGAACATTTAAATTATAGAATATCAGGGTTGGAAGGGACCTCAGGAGGTCATCTAGTCCCACCCCCTGCTCAAAACAGGACTAATCCCCAATTAATCATCCCAGCCAGGGCTTTGTCAAGCCTGACCTTAAAAACCTCTAGGGAAGGAGACTCCACCACTTCCCTAGGTAACCATTTAAAATCATTTCAAGTCCTGGACCTCCATGGCAGTATTCTCTGAAATGGTTCCTCTATTCCATGTGCAGAGCTGGTAAGAGAGCAGAACTGAAAGCTCTTGATGTGTGGATGAGACAATGGTGTAGGGAGGGATTTCAGTTTATTAGCAACTGGGGAAGAACTCCAACGAAACCAAAATGGAACCAGATTGCTGCCACATAAAATTCAGAAAAGATAGTAGAGGATTTTTTTTTTTTTTTACAATTATGGGGTGAGGGAAAGTCAAGAGGTGTGGAGGAGCACATGGTTCAGACACAGACATCTCTTAGGGATGAGTTTATTAAAAGGAGATGTCTATATCTCAGTAAAGAAGATAGGAAAGAAGTTGGTAACGTACAGATAGGAGGTAGTGAGGAATAGTCAAATGAAAAAGAATCCCATTTAAATAGAACACATGAAGGAAAGCACTGACAAAATTTAGAAAGACTTATATACAAATACAAGAAGTCGAAATAATACAATGGTTGAAATGGAGTGCCTGACATGCCATGAGGATATTGATAGAATAGGCATCATGGAAACTTGGTGGAGAGAAGCTAATCAGTGGGACATGGTACTACCAGGCTACAAAATATAAAGGAATTACAAAGTAGGTCACACTGGTTGGGGAATGGCACCATATGTTAAAGAAAGCAGAGAGTCAAATAAAATAAAATAAAAAATTAGATGAAACAAACTGTACCATAGAATATCTATGGATAGAAATTCCGAGCTTGAATAAAAAGAATACAGCAGTAGGGATATAACACCACCCACCAGATCAGGACTGTGAAATGCTACAGATGTTTACAGAGTCTACAAAACCAGAAAGAACAAATAATAGTGGCTGATGCGAACTATCCTCATATTGACTGGGTAAATGTCATCTCAGGGGGTGATCAGAAGTAAAACTTTTAGATACCATTAATAACTTCTTCTCGGAGCAGCTAGTTCTGGAACCCACCAGGGGAGAGGCAATTCTTGATTTAGTCTTAAGTGGAGCACGGGATTCGGTCCGCACAGCTCAGTAATTGTGACCACAATGTAATTAAATTTAACATCTTTGTAGCGGAGATAATATCAAAAAACTCCACCATGGTAACTTTTAGCTTTAAAAAGGGGAACTACACCAAAATGAAGATCCCTGCTAGATGGAAATTTAGAAAAGCGGTCACAAGGGTTAAATGCCTGAAAGCAACACGGGGAACATCGAAAACCGCCCCAATATGGGTTCAGACTAACTGTATAACCCAAATTGGAAAAGGCAAGAGAGTGTCTCAAACTGGGGGTTCCTGACCCAAAAGCGGGGTGATGGTACGGCCACCCATATTTCTGCACTGCCTTCAGATCTGAGCAGCCGGAGAGCAATGGCTGCTGGCTGGGCACCCAGCTCTGAAGGCAGCACGGCCACCAGCAGCAGTGCAGAAGTGAGGGTAGCATGGAGGGGAGGGGGGAGATCATCACAACGGGAAGTATTTTCAAAAACTGGTCCCAGAAAAAAAAAAAAAAAGCAAGCTTGAGAACCTCTACAGTAAGAGGACCAAAACAAGGCCACTATAGCTAAATAACAGAGCTTCGAAGGCCATTCAAGGTATCCTGTAAAATCTGGAAGTTAAATGCTGGTGAGGTGAATAGGAACACACACAAACTCCGACACGCCGAGTAAAATAATGCAGGGCAAGAAGGAAATTTGAGAAGCCACTTGCTAAAGATGCAAAAACGAACATTTTTTTTTTTGTTTTTTAAGTATATTGGAAGCAGAAGGCCTGCCAGATAGCCGGTGGAGACACAAGACAACCAAGGTGTTGAAGAGCTCTGTTTAAGCTCGAAAGCTTGCGTCTCTCACCAACAGATATTGGTCCAACAACAAAAATACCACCTCACCCACCTTGTCTCTCTAATATCACGAGACCAACATGACTAGAACACCACGGTCTAAAATGGAGCACTCAAGGAAGACAAGGTCATTTTGGAGAAGCTAAATGAACGCTTCCCATCAGTCATCGCTGCAGAGGATGTGGGAGAAATAGCTCGTTTTTGGGTCACAGATCTGAAGTACTCTCCCACACTGACGTGTCAACAGAAGAGGCTTTCGAATAAACTGATAAATTTAACAGTACTAAGTCACCAGGACCAGAGGGTATTCGCCCAAGGGTTCTGAAGGAACTCAAATGTGAAATTGCAGAACTACTAACCATGGTATGTAATCTATCACTGAAACAAGCCTCTGTTCCTGATTATTGGAAGATCATTAATGTTTAGGCGACGTTTTAGTCGGGGGTATTTTTAATAAAAGTCATGGACCGGTCACAGGCGGTAAACAAAAATTCACGGCCCGTGACCTATCCATGACTTTTACTAAAAATGACTAAAACTTGGGCGGGGGGCTGTGGGTGCTCAGGGGGTGGGGTGGTCTGGTGATTCCATGGGTGCTGGGGGAGGTGGCCCGGGGGACTCCGCTGGTGGGGGGTGGGGGTGGGCAGCACAACCCGGGACCCCCACTGTTGCGGGGGGGAGGGGAGAAGGAGGTTGGCGGGGCTGGCAGGGGCTCCCTACCTGGCTCTGTGTCCCTGCAGCTTCTAGGCAGCAGAGGGGTCAGGGGCTCGACAGCCAATGGGAGCTGCAGAGGTGGGGCCTGTGGGCACAAGCAGTGTGTGGTGTGGAGCCCCCACCGCCCCCCCAGGGCCCTTTGCCGCCTAGAACGTGCAGGGCCGTGAGAGCCAGAGAGCCCCCCCACCCCGAGATAAGTCATCCCCCCTCACCGCCTCCCACACACCCGAACTGCTGCTGTTGCAGAACTCACGGGAAGTCATGGAATCTGTGACCAATTTGCAGCCTTCCTAACGTCACACCAAGTTTTAAAAAGTATTCCAGAAGCCACCCTGAGAATTACAGGCTGGTGAGCCTAACTTCGGTTCTGGGCAAATTGGTAACAATGACAGTAAAGAACAGAATTATCAGACTCAGAGATAAACACGATTTGTTGGGGAAGAGTCAATTCTGCTTTTGTAAAGGGAAATCAGACCTCACCAATCTATTAGAACTCTTTGAGGGTGTCAACAAGCATGTGAATAAGGAGGATCCAGAGAATATAATGCACTTGGACTTTCAGAAAGCCTTTGACAAGGTCCCTCACCAAAGGCTCTTAAGCAAAGTAAGCAGCCATGGGATAAGAGGGAAGGTCCTCTCATGGATTGGTAACTGGTTAAAAGACAGAAAAACAAAGGGTAGAAATAAATAGATTTCACAATGGAGAGAGTTAAATGGTGGGGTTCCCCAAGGATCTGCACTGGGATCAGAGCTGTTCAACATATTCATAAATGATCTGGAAAAAGGGGTAAACAGGGAGGTGGCAGATACAAAATGACTCAAGATAGTTAAGTCCGAAGCAGACTGCAAAGAGTTACAAAGGGATCTCACAAAACTGGGTGAGACTGGGCAACAAAATGGCAGATGAAATTCAAAATTGGTAAGTGCAAAGTGATGCACGTTGAAAAAAATAATCCCAGCTCTACATATACAGTGATGGGGTCTAAATTAGCTGTTACCACCCAAGAAGGAGATTTTGGAGTCATTGTGGATAGGTCTCTGAAATCATCCACTCCATGTGCAGCGGCCATCAAAAAAGCGAACAGCATGTTGGGAACTGTTTGGAAAGGGATAGATAATAAGACAGAAAATATCATATTGCCTCTCTATAAATCCATGGTACACCCACACCTTGAATACTGCGCGCAGATATGGTCACCCCATCTCAAAAGAGAGATATTGGAACTGGGAAAGGTTCGGAAAAGGGCAACGAAGATGATCAAGGGCATAGAAAAGCTTCTGTAGGAGGAGAAACTAAAATGTATATATTTGAGCTGTTCGATTTAGGGCTGGTCTACACAAATTTAAGGCTGGCTTAATGACGTCACTGAAGCCTGTGAAAATGTCACACCCTGAGCAATGTAATTAAGCTGATCTAAGCCCCAGTGTAGACTCTGCTGGGTCTATGGAAGAATTCTTTCAACTAAGATACCACTTCTCCATCACTGTAGAAAGTGTCTACACTTCAGTGTAAAAATAACACATACCCTTAAAAAAGAGAGGTGACTAAAGGGGGATATGATAGAGGTCTATGCAATCATGAATGATGTGGAGAAAGTGAACAGAGAAGCCCCATCGTTGGGGATTTTTAAGAGCAGGTTAGACAAACACCTATCAGGGCCAGTCTAGATAATACCTAGTCCTGCCATGAGTGCAGGGGACGGGTCTAGATGACCTCTCGTGGTCCCTTCCAGTCCTATGAGTCTAAGTGTTATTTACTCTTTCCTGCAATACTAAAATCAGAGATCATCTGATGAAATGAATAGGTAGCAGGTTTAATACAAACAAAAGTATTCCCCCCCACACACAATTAACCTGTGGAGCTCATTGTTGTGGGATGTTGTGTTGGCCAAAAGTATAACTGGCTTAAAAAAACAAGAGCTAGATAAGTTCATGGAGGATCGGTCCATCAATGGCAATTCCACAAGATGGTCAGGGATACAACCCCTTGCTAGAAGCAACCCTAAACTTCTGACTGCCAGAAGCCAGGAGGAGGAGATGTGTCAGTTACTCCAACTGTCCTGTACACTTCCTCTCAAGCTCTGATACAGGCCACAGTCGGAAGACAGGATACTGGGCTAGATGGACCATGGGTCTATCCAGTAAGGCTGTTCTTACGATAAAAACTGCACACACAAAAAATGCTTAAAACCCACCGTTTTGAGCAACTGTGAAACATTACATTGATAAAAATTGGGGGGAAAAGAAGCTTAAAAATAAACATTGATATTATCTGTCAAAAGTATAAAAATAAAATAAAAATCGAATTCTGCCTAGCCTAGCTATAGTTGTTTAAGTTCAGCATTACTTTCTGTTTAAAAGTCAAATATTCTAACAACTCTCAAATCCAGATGTTTACTCAGATTGTCTTGAAATTCTTTGGGATAGCAGCGCTGAAAGAGTTTATAACTGTACAGACTGAAATTTCAGACTGACGAGGAAACGTGAGGTGTCAAAAGGATGGACACGCACATGAAGTGTGGCGAGATTAAGGCTCTGTTAATAGCCAGAGGTTTCCGGCAATCCACTGTCACAAAGATTGGCTTGCTCATGGGAGTATGCTGTTGAGTCTGAGCCATACCACTGTCAACTTCCAGACAATATGTGATATGCAGGAGTTTCTTCTTGACGTTTTGCCCCAATATCGAAATTTCCAGATTAAAAGCAATATTTTAAAGTTCTCTGAAACCCACATGCAGACCCACACCCCTAACCGACGCAGGTATGCTGGCAGATCTCTCGTATAGACACAGTTAACAGGGGCAAGTCCGTTAAAAACCTAAATGCCCATAGCCGCATTAATGCAGAGTTAAGGTTGCCGAATGCTACCGTAACCCACACGCCTCCTGGGTGTGGTGTTCGGTCCCACGTAGTGGCACCGAGACCACTTAAAGAGAGATTAAGGAATTTCCTCTAGAGCCTTAGCTAACTGCCAGTTGGCTTTCAGCTCATGCACTAAGCTCCAGACTTAGTCCCCGGTTTGATCCCAGCCGCCAGCAACTGGGGTCCGTCTCCTTCCAGCGTGTGGACGGTGGCTGAACGAAAACCAGGAGATGAAAAGTACACAACACCTCTTCAATGCAGCTTTAACTCTGCCCCCACCCACTAGCACTGCAGCTGGAAAGAGCCACTCAGAAGAGTTCAGTAAGGGCGGTGCAAAGGTTAACAAACTACCAGAGAAGAAGAGAGGGATTCTCCAGCTATTGAAATCTTCAGTAGGATTTAGTCCGACACAAGGTGTTCAGCTGAATACTGCCGTAACTGGACACAGGAGACCAGACTATATGACCTCATCCCTTCAGGCTTTAAATTCCATGAATCTGTAATAAATATGAGGACGGACTAAGAGAACATGTCACTGTCCGTGTTGTGTTCTACAGATGGGAATCCCAGCATTTATCGGCATGCCCTCCAGCTGTGTGCCGTGGGTCAGCTGTAGCTGTAATCGGATGGGGGAGGGATTAGTTGGAGCAGCTTGGCAGCGCTGTGACTGTGATACGAAGGGACGTGCACATGAAACTTGAGGGACTGAGTCTGCCCCATTTCAGGGTTGTATGTGGTGTCATAAGGGGGAGTTTGGGCCATGGGGATTGTCAGCAGTGCTGTGGCGTACGTGCTGGTGGTCTCGAGGGGTAAGTGAAGGCAACGGCTCAGAAGGAATCCTGAGGGCGATGGGCTTAGTAACATTTTGCAAGCCCGTGACAGCCTGTGTGCAGTAGACTCAGTGTTTGAGTGCAGGCCAGGGGTAGGAAGTTTCTATTCAGGACACTGCACCCAACCCTACGTTTTGCCTTAGCAAAGAGAAGACGTTCGACTTTGCGCTGTACTGTTTCTGGGCTCTGTTCCTGGAGCGTTCTGCGACAGGAGAGGGCAGAGCGCTAGTGTGTGTGTCGGTGGTGCGTTGCTGAAACAGGGCAGAGTTAAGGTTACATTGTGGGGGTGACGTGAACCTTAACTCTGCATTTCCCCTTCTAAGAACTGAGGGGACGGGAACCCTTACCCAGTGAAGTCACATTCTCATAGTTCTCCTGCATGACGTCTCTGTAGAGGGCTCTCTGAGCGGGGTCCAGCAAAGCCCCCTCTTCCCTGGTGAAATACACAGCCACCTCCTCGAAGGTCACCGGCCCCTGAAAGAACAAGAGTCCAACACTCAGGACCTGCTGCCCCACTCACAGCCTCACCGTTCGTGGGGGGAGAGGAGCCAACCGAGTGGAAGCTCCGGGAGGCTCCCGGTGAACAAAGCCCCACTCCCATCCTGCGGAGATCAGGTGTGGGGAGAAAGAGAGAGCCCCTGGTCTCTCCCAGCAGATTAACAGGGGCAAACCCACTAGCCTCCTACAGTGGCTAGAGGCCCCAGCAGAGTCCAGGGAAAGCCCCCTGGTACGAATTGCACTGTCAGCAGCTGGGTCTGAGGGGAGGGCATCTCCCCTAAGCCTCACTGCTGGGTGCCCCCTTTATATCTCACAGCAGCCGCTGGTTAGTCGGGTCAGGTTTCAGCACTGGGAGTCTGGTCTGTTTTCCCTACCCAATCCAGGGGTCCTGTTTCCTGTTCCACAAATTAGGGAATATTTCCCCTGACACTGTCCCCAGGGCAGCGCACCCCCCTGCCCCGCCCCAGCAATGGGAGACAGGGAGAACCAGGAACTGGCTTTTCCCTTCTCTCTGCTCCTCACCTTGTTCACAGAAAGTGAATCCGCCCAGGGAGGCTGTAAGAAGTGTGTCTGGGCAGGCCAGTCGGCCAACCACTCTCCCCACTTGTTTCTCCCACTGCCCCCCTTCAGTCTCCCTCCTCTTTCCCCGTCGCTCTCCCTCTGGCCGGGAAAGTCCTGTTTCGGAGTTGTTTGCTCTCCCGTGGCTGGATCGGCTCCTGCAATCGCTAATGGGAGGAGAGACGAGGGGCTGTTGGGGCAGACTCAGCACTTCCCCTGAGGTCTCTTTGGCTCATGAGTTAGTAGCAATGGGGCTGGAGAACATCCCCACCTTGGCTGGAGCAGAGGGGGCTTTAATGAAGGTATCTCTCAGCACCGATCCCACTGGGGGAGCAGCAGCTGCTCAGCCTGGTCTCCCAGATCACAATGGAGGCTGCAGGGTCTGACCAGGAAGCTGAACCCCAATATCCTGAGCAGAGGGGGACAGAGGGTCTGAGCAGCCTTCCCTGCTTTAGCTACAACCGGAGCTCTGTGGTGAGAGCAGCTAATGACACCACCTTACCACAGGGACAGGTGCTGATCTCATTTATCCCGTGTTATTCTGGAGTCACTCTTTTTCCTTTCTAGCAGTAACTCTGGATTAACACAGGTCTGAAGGTTCGTCTACACCCCACCAATTTATGTAGGTTAATGTAGACTGGGGGGGCTAATTAACCCAACAGGTCACAGCTTAGAGCAGCTGTTAACAACCTGTGAACCCCTTTCACTAAAATGTCAAGCCTCGCGAGCCCCCTCCTAAAAATGAATATTTCCCGGGATTTTCTCCTTTACCTGAGTATCAATTATAAAAGCCGTGATCTTGGAAATATAAAAATGTGTTTTTCTGCCATGCTTATGACACACTATTTGTTATTAACTATGAGTTATCCTGACAGTATTTTTATTACATTCTGAAACTGGCAACACTCTTCCCAGATCTCACGGTCGTAGCTTGTATCGCGCCGAATACGCCTGTTGTCAGACAAGGCTCCTGTTTTCAAACCCAGGACTATCAGATGTGAAACAGCCTGAAGGGCTTTAAGAAGCCAACTCAAAGAGTCCCCCCTACACAAGCATTCAGGTCTTGAGCAATCCAGGCAAACGACGCACGTTACAGCAAAGCTTAAACTTGTTCTTCGTCGTCGTTTTACAAACAATGCCAGCTGCCTATTGAATTTTAAAAACAGCAAAAAAAAAATCCACCTCCCTGTCTACTTCTTATAAAGTCTTGGAGTTTAAATCTCCTCAGTGCGAGAAGAGATGCTCGCTTTGATCGGCTTAGCTCTTGGAAGTGCAGGGGCTCCGGGCTGCTGGCCCCGGGCTGCCCGGGGTCCCTAGGGACAGCTCTGTCCCCCCATGAGGGAATCTTTTCCTGAGAACCCCCTGTAACATTTCACGAACCCCCAGGGGTGAGTTGAGCACCCTGTCACCATAGCTACTGCCACTCAGGGAGCGGGGAGTACCTACGCCACCAGGAGAAACATCTGACATTCTTACAGTTTTGAAGGGGGAAGAGAAGCAAAAACGGTGGTGATTTCATAGCAGACTTTGTAAGTGGATAGAAAGTTAGCCTCACCCCGTGCTGGCCATTCATACTGGCAGAAGGAGCTTCTTTAAGAGGAGAATGGAAGGTCTGGAGGAACCAAAAAAATATTTAAGGAATTTCCATGTCCCGTCACTGGCCAATAAAGGCCACCAGGCACCCACCCCAGAAGCGGCTGCATCTCGGTGCTGGGGGAAGGAACCCCTCATGGGAGACCGTTCATCACATGGTGGGTGGGGGTACCTCTGGTGAAAATGGTGAGGAGAACGTGAGGGTATCCTGGAGATGCTCGGGCACTGGATGGGGCCGCAAGGAACCAGTTACACACAGGGCAGCCCACTGAGGAGCGAACTCCTCGAATTGTGCCATCTGGGGAAAAGCAAAGGATCCAGCCCACTGTCTGGTTGGCAGATGGGAGACACTGATCCCCCTACCAAGAGGGGCAGCCCCTGGCTTTAATGCCTATTACATATGAGGCAAGTCTCTTTCATCAACCCTTTCAAATGAGTCTCCAATGAGACGCAAGTTGATCAGGGGACAATTTAACCCCCTGCATCTGGGGACTCTCTCAGGGCAACAGAAAAAGAGAACTTGTGGCACCTTGCAGACTAACACACTTATTTGAGCATAAGCTTTTGCCACAATTAAAAAGGACGGGGACCACGTCCACACCTGAGCATTTGTAATTGACAGCTGGTAATTAGATGGAAAGACGCAAAACCTGAGATTTCATACAAGTGTTTGGTAGTGAAAGAGAAAAGGGTGGAAATCTGAATTCTCGGTCACTTTTCACACATTAAAAAGGAAAGCGGCAAAATGAATGAGCGCTTACAACAGTTAATCGCTAGCGAGGTAAAATCTGAGTGAATTTCATATCCGTACTTGATCGTGGGAAACGGGCCCCATTGCCAAGGGCTTTATGTCCATATTAAAGAATGTGTGAAGGGGAAATCTGAGATTTGAAGTTAATATTTTAGAATTGGAGAGATGGAAAAGTGTCAGCATCTTAAAGAGAAATAAGGGAACTTTTTAGGGCACTTTATAGCAATCTTCACGATGTGCAGACAAAACAGGTCAAAAATTGTAGTAGGTTTCAGAGTAGCAGGGGTGTTAGTCTGTCGCCATAAAAAGAAAAGGAGGACTTGTGGCACCTTAGAGACTAACAAATCTATTAGAGCATAAGCTTTCATGAGCTACAGCTCACTTCATCGGATGCATTTGGTGGAAAATACAGAGGAAAGATTGATATACACACGCAGAGAACATGAAACAATGGGTTTATCATACACACTGTAAGGAGAGTGATCAGGTAAGGTGAGCTATTACCAGCAGGAGAGAAAAAAAAAACCCTTTTGTAGCGATAATCAAGGTGGGCCACTTCCAGCACTTTACAAGAACAGTAGGAGGGGAAATAAACAAGAGGCAATAGTTTTACTTTGTGTAATGACCCATCCACTCCCAGTCTCTGTTCAAGTCTAAATTAATTGTATCCAGTTTGCAAATTAATTCCAATTCCGCAGCCTCTCGTTGGAGTCTGTGATGTTTTTTATAAAATGCTGATGATGCGAGAGGGAAAACCACCAAAATCGGAGGGGATTTTATATCCAGATTAAAGAAAGAGGGGGGAAAAGTGGGCTCATTTGAAGGGATTTTTAGATGAATGTTCAATAAACAGTCCTGGATTCCCCCCACCCCCATATGGGCAGCAAGGTGCCCTTTGAAAAGCCGCTTTAAGAGGGCAAGCAGAGGGGTTGGAGCCGGAAGGGCTACCTGAGGGCAGGGATGGGGCGGCAACCGGTGACTGGCAGCTGGCGAGGGGGGAGTGGAGGCTACAGCAGCTGTGACTGAGTCACGGGGGGGGGGGGGACACTTGCTCCTCCCTTCCCCTCCTGTGCCCCTTCCATGCCCTGTTGCTGGCAGCGAACAGCCCCCTCCTCTCCACCCCAGAGCCAGCCGCAAAGCTGCGCCCACTAAGCCCCTTCTCATTTGGGGAATGACTCAGGGCAAGAGTTTCCCACCTAAGCCAGGTCAATGAGCTGCATATTGAGAAGGTGGAGAGGGAGGGGAAACCCCCCCCCCCAAATTTGAGATGTTAAATTGATATTTGAGAACTAGGGAACCTCTTTCCCCACGAAGAAAAGGAGTACCCGTGGCACCTTAGAGACTAACACATTTATTAGAGCAAGGAGCAGATCCTGCCCTACAACCTCATGAGCAGCAAGGGAGCAGATTCGGGGCGGGGGGGGAGATTTAAGGCCCCCAGGTCCCCTTGGGCAGAGCGTCACTTTCCCACGGTCTCTGTCCAGTACCTGCAGTCTCTGGCTCCGGAGTGGATGCGGGCTGGTCCCAGCTGGAGAAAGTGCCCCCCGGCCGGGCAGGGAGGGGTTAAGGAGGGGATTTGCCCCCCCAGCACGGACCCCGGGGGGAGCAGCAGCTGCTCCTCCAGCGACTGATCCTCTTGTTCTTTGTCCCCCCCCCCGCATCCTGCCTCCTTCCTCCCGGCACCCACCGCTCCCGGCTGCTCCAGCCCCTTCCTGTGCCCCGCAACCCCCACCCGGGCTGCAGCGCTGGCTGGGGGGGGGGCACATCGGCCTTGCTCCGGCGGGGGGGCTGGCCCCCCTTTTGCCAGCAGCCCCCCCTCAGCCCGGGCAGGGGCTGGGCCCTCTGCAGGAGACCGGGGTGCCCGGAGCGGTCTCTGCACCACGGAGTTTTGTCCACACACGGCGCCGCTTGTGCCCCCGGAGCGCGTCCACACCTGGTGCCCTGGCGTGGAGCATGAGAGCAGGGCACGGGGGGCGGGGGTAGCTACACAGGCCCCGGCTTCCTTGGGGGTGCTCGTGCCCCCCACCCCTGCCCCACCTGACCCCTTCCCCCAAACCCCCACCCCATCCCACCTCTTCCCCCCAGCCCCGCCCCACCGGACCCCTTCCCCCAAACCCCCACCCTATCCCACCTCTTCCGCCCCACCCCACTGGACCCCTTCCCCCAAACCCCTACCCCACCCCACCCGACCCCTTCCCACCCCTGCTCTGCCCCCACCCTGCCCCTTCCCCAACCCATCCCACCTCTTCTGCCCCGCCCCACCTCACCCCTTCCCCCAAACCCCCACCCCATCCCACCTCTTCCGCCCCACCCCACCTGACCCCTTCCCCCAAACCCCCACCCCATCCTACCTCTTCCCCCCAGCCCCGCCCCACCTGACCCCTTCCCCCAAACCCCCACCCCATCCCACCTCTTCCCCCCAGCCCCGCCCCACCTGACCCCTTCCCCCAAACCCCCACCCTATCCCACCTCTTCCGCCCCACCCCACTGGACCCCTTCCCCCAAACCCCTACCCCACCCCACCGGACCCCTTCCCACCCCTGCTCTGCCCCCACCCCGCCCCACTCGACCCCTTCCCCCAAACCCCCACCCAACCCCTTCTGCCCCAGCCCCCCCATCCCACCCTGCTCTGCGCTACTCTGCAGTGGGTGGGAGGCACTGGGAGGGAGCGGGAGGAGTTGATCAGGGGGTCCACCAGCAGACTAGTGCTTGGGGGTTTCCAACTGCATTTGGCAGCAATTTTTGATGATCCCCCCCCCCGCCCGTTTACTGAGCGCCCACCATCTCTGTCCGAAAGGTTGGGTCCTGCCCTGCTCGCTACTGTTGCGGTCACCGTTAGGAACACAATCGCGGCTGCTTAGACGGTATATCAGGAGCTTCCAGTCTGATCAGGAATCTGAGTGGCCTGACCGGCTGGGTGCCAGAGAAAGAAACAACACCCGATTACTTCTGGCCTTCACGGAGCAGCTGCACGGGGTGGACCGGCCCTTTCGGGAGTGCTGGTGGTGCTGCGGGGGTCGCATCGTTACGCCGGTCTGGGATGACGAGCAGCGGCTGCAGAATGGGTGGATGAGAAAAGCCACCTTCCTGGAACTGTGCGCGGAGCTCACCCCAGCCCTGCGGCGCAAGGTCACCCGAATGAGAGCTGCCCTCTCGGCGGAGAAGCGCGCGGCCATCGCTATGTGGAAGGAAGCTGGCAACTCCTGACCGCTACCGGTCAGGTCGCAAAGCAGCTTGGAGTCGGGAAGTCGACCACCGGTGCTACGAAGGACTGTGATTCTCGGCAACGCGTGTGAAATAGGGAAAGGCTTTGCGGAAATGGGATTCCCTAACTGCGGCAGGGCGATAGCTGGCAGTTTGGGCCCCAGCCCACCTTGCCAGGGAATACATCAATAGAAAGGTTGACTTGTCTCTGGGATTGCAGGCACTTGTGGATCACCGTGGCCGTTTCACCAGGTGGTCCGGGAAGGCGCTTGACGCACGCATCTTCAGGAACACTGGCCTGGACAGAAAGCCGTAAGCGGGGACTTTCTTTCGAGACCAGAAGATGCCAATGGGGGGGTGTCGAAATGCCCATAGTGAGCCTGGGAGACCCAGCCTACCCCTTACTCCTGTGGCTCATGAAGCCGTATGTGGGAAACCTGGACAGCAGCAAGGAGCGATTTAACAATCGGCTGAGCAGGGGCAAATGACCATTTCAGCCGCTCGCATTGGCCTGGAGCAGCGAACCGCGGCCACTGGGAGCCGCGATCGGCCGAACCTCCAGACGCGGCAGGTAAACAAACCGAACCGGCCCGGCCCGCCGGGGGCTTTCCTAGCACAAGTGGTGGAACAAGTTTGGGAACCACTGGTCTAGATAATTAGTCCTGCCATGAGTGCAGGGGCCTGGTCCCTTCCAGTCCTGCGGTTGTATGTGACTGGAGTCCTAGGGCATCTCTCTCTGTGCAGGAGGGGCCTCTCTGGGGCTTTCTCCCTGGATTTAATCACGGTAAAAGACTAAATAGCAAGAGAACGTGTTCCTGTTTTGTATGTGGCTGAAAGAAGGGCAGGCTGAGTGATTTCCGGGGTTGTGAGTCATAAAAGGTAAAGTAGCAGAGGATGGTTTCGATCCATCGACCTCTGGGTTATGGGCCCAGCACGCTTCCGCTGCGCCACTCTGCTGAGTGGTTTGGTTTCCCTCGGACATGTTCAGCAGACTTGGCTTTGTTCATGGGAGCCTGTGATTGTGCACTGGAGAGAGGGAGAGCTCACAAGGGACTGTTGCAGTCATTTCAGAAGGTCATTTTGCATGGATTCTTATCTACTGCCAGATAATGAACGGAAATCTGAGAGCTGCATTCGTCTCTGCTGTTCGCTTGAGGCTAATCGTTTGGCAAAAACATCCTCCCCCCCTCCCCCCGGCTTTTCTGTGGGCAAGATCCAGTCCGTTTGCTGCAACCCTGGCGCTTAAAATGTGAATAGTTTTTACAGCATTTATTATGACACATTTAACATTTGTCCTTCATCTCACAGGTATGAGACCCAAGTCTAGCTTGTAAACATGAATTCCAAAAGCTAGTCTGCCCTCAAATCTTTGTGGCCAAATTTCAAAACCTCTCTGAGCAAGAGAGATGTGAGCATTGTACGTTGGCCCGTATGTTTTTCAAAGCCAGTTTTGTTCAGTGAAATGCAAGCCCAGAGAGTCTCTTAAACTGACAGGGGAATGGAGCTCACTGCTTATTTTATTTGTTTCCCAATGGGCAATTCCAGGTTTCTAAAGCAGCTGAAATATTTTAAGATTGCAAATAATTTAGGGCAGGGTCCTGGCTCCCTGGAATTTAGGTAAAGATGTGAGCTGAGTTAGCCCGTGAAATCTGCAGTGTGTCTTCCACAATCCACTACTGCTGCATGGTCACGGGTCGTTCAGGATTGTATTTATTAGCCTCCCTTTTAAGAACGACGGGTGGAAGGGCGAGCAGTGACGCACAGATACTGCACCCCCCGAGGGAACTGGGATGGGGGGAAAGCAAGGGGCAACACCGAGCGGTCCATGCGTCCATGTCACTTTCCCCACCTGCACTGGGCCGCTTCTTGTTTGCCCCTCTGGGGGTGTGGAGGAACGTGGGGGGACGGGACAGGACGGACGGGGAAGCAAGCCCCCGTTCAGTTTCCCCAGGTGGGCATAGGAGGGGGGGTGCAGGGCTTAGGAGAACAGGAAGAGAATGCAGCACACAGTAAGTGTGGCAATACACCTCTTTCAATCCAAATTCAAGACTGCGGGGAGGCAGTATTGCCCTGGGGGGGTGGGGAGCCTGCGGGAGCCAGGGGCAATGGGGGTGGGGGGCACCGTGCCCATGCAGGCCCCAAAATACAAGTTTGCCCAGGGCACCGTGTCCCCTAAGACCAGCCCTGGTTGAGATGGTGGCAGAGGGCAAAACCCCGGCACCGGAAGGGGCAGACGGGATGAAAGTTACCCCGATGGGCTGAACCCTGGTTGCAAAGGTTGGGTGCGAGTGAAGGGGCTTTTCCGTTTCCCCCACTCGCCGGACTGGATGTCTCTACCCCTGCATCCCAGGGCTGTGTCTGTAAAGGCACCAGGCATCTCCATGCCTAGGCCAGTTTTCATTTGTGGACCCCTAAAAAATGTTTGAATTTTTTAGGCGCGGACCCCTTTGGAAATCTTAGACTTGGTCGGCAGATCCCCTGCAGATCACTGGTTGAAAACCGTGATAAGGACAACCTTTGGTGGACCCCTCCAAGGTAGTCTGCAGACCCCCAGGACAAAGCAGCGCTTCTCTATCTACGGCCAGGTCTTCTCTGCAAAGCGTTTTCACTAAAGGGTTGCGTCCCCGTGTCCTCCAGAGGGCCGCTTCCGGCGAAGGAAGCTGACTGCTCCACCGACATAATCATTCCACCTCCAGAAGAGACGCCCAAACTCTCAAAACTGATTTAACTACCCCCGTGCTTGGTTTTTTTTTTTTTTTTTTGAGAAACCGTACCAAAACCATCCCTCGGGCTTCCAAGTCTTTCATCCAAAAATGCATCCTGAGGGAAAAATCTGTGCCCAAAAGAGAACATCCTCATGGCTGAGCTATACAAACCAGAACTGTTACAGAGCCTTTCACGATAGCAGCCCTGTTACGCAAGGGAGTCGATATCCTACATCTTTCTGTAAACTCACTCTTTCACAATAGGAGATGTGAGATATGTCGATGAGGAGCGACTGCACGGGTTTAATGCTGAATTAAAAATTGTTATCCATGTCGCAACGCTGGCAAGCTGTTGTGTTCACAACCTGTGTAGTGAAAGTTCTTAAATGTTTACATAAGACACATTTATAAAAATGTGTAAATGTGTGTTTACGTACTACGGTGTAATTGTTAAGCATATAACAGGCTATTCTATCCCTTCTTTATGTGGATTTTCCTCTATTAAAAAAATGGAGAAAACAACACGTTTAAGACATCTTAACACACACGACACTCCTTAACGCTTGGTTTTGCAGAGGTCTCAGGTCAGGGTGGGAGAAGACCTATCATATGTGTTGCAATAGTTAAAGGTCATAGGTCCAGTTTAAGAAAAGAGTGGGGGATAAGGGAAAAATGGTGAATGTTGATTTTCTTAATTGTGCGTTTCCCTTCTCGAGGTTGATTGTAATACTGAAAGTGGAGAGAGTCCCGAGAAGAGAAACAAAAATGGTTAAAGATGTAGACCACATGACCTGTGAGGGAAGGCTGGGGAAAAAACAAATTAGGTTTGTTTAGTCTGGAGAAGAGAAGACTTGCGGGGGGGGGGGGGGCGGAGCATGATGACCATCTGCAAGTACGTAAAATGTAGTTAAAAGAAGGGGGGAGAAGAATTGTTCTCCTTAACCTCTGAGGACAGGACGAGACGCAATGGGCTCCAATTGCAGAAAGCCCATTCGGATGTTCTCCTTTAGGCATAGACCTTTCCTTGACTTTAGGTTGGACATTAGGAAAAGCTTCCTAGCTGTCAGGGTGGACTAAATTGGCCAGGGGCGTTGCGAAATCTCCATCACTGGAGGTTTTTAAGAGCAGGCTGGACAAAGCCCTGTCAGGGATGGTGTAGATCATACCTAGTCCTGCTATGAGTGCAGGGGCCTGGACTAGATGAGCCCGCGAGGTCCCTTCCAGTCCTGCGGTTGTATGTGACTGGAGTCCTAGGGCATCTCTCTCTGTGCAGGAGGGGCCTCTCTGGGGCTTTCTCCCTGGATTTAATCACGGTAAAAGACTAAATAGCAAGAGAACGTGTTCCTGTTTTGTATGTGGCTGAAAGAAGGGCAGGCTGAGTGATTTCCGGGGTTGTGAGTCATAAAAGGTAAAGTAGCAGAGGATGGTTTCGATCCATCGACCTCTGGGTTATGGGCCCAGCACGCTTCCGCTGCGCCACTCTGCTGAGTGGTTTGGTTTCCCTCGGACATGTTCAGCAGACTTGGCTTTGTTCATGGGAGCCTGTGATTGTGCACTGGAGAGAGGGAGAGCTCACAAGGGACTGTTGCAGTCATTTCAGAAGGTCATTTTGCATGGATTCTTATCTACTGCCAGATAATGAACGGAAATCTGAGAGCTGCATTCGTCTCTGCTGTTCGCTTGAGGCTAATCGTTTGGCAAAAACATCCTCCCCCCCTCCCCCCGGCTTTTCTGTGGGCAAGATCCAGTCCGTTTGCTGCAACCCTGGCGCTTAAAATGTGAATAGTTTTTACAGCATTTATTATGACACATTTAACATTTGTCCTTCATCTCACAGGTATGAGACCCAACTCTAGCTTGTAAACATGAATTCCAAAAGCTAGTCTGCCCTCAAATCTTTGTGGCCAAATTTCAAAACCTCTCTGAGCAAGAGAGATGTGAGCATTGTACGTTGGCCCGTATGTTTTTCAAAGCCAGTTTTGTTCAGTGAAATGCAAGCCCAGAGAGTCTCTTAAACTGACAGGGGAATGGAGCTCACTGCTTATTTTATTTGTTTCCCAATGGGCAATTCCAGGTTTCTAAAGCAGCTGAAATATTTTAAGATTGCAAATAATTTAGGGCAGGGTCCTGGCTCCCTGGAATTTAGGTAAAGATGTGAGCTGAGTTAGCCCGTGAAATCTGCAGTGTGTCTTCCACAATCCACTACTGCTGCATGGTCACGGGTCGTTCAGGATTGTATTTATTAGCCTCCCTTTTAAGAACGACGGGTGGAAGGGCGAGCAGTGACGCACAGATACTGCACCCCCCGAGGGAACTGGGATGGGGGGAAAGCAAGGGGCAACACCGAGCGGTCCATGCGTCCATGTCACTTTCCCCACCTGCACTGGGCCGCTTCTTGTTTGCCCCTCTGGGGGTGTGGAGGAACGTGGGGGGACGGGACAGGACGGACGGGGAAGCAAGCCCCCGTTCAGTTTCCCCAGGTGGGCATAGGAGGGGGGGTGCAGGGCTTAGGAGAACAGGAAGAGAATGCAGCACACAGTAAGTGTGGCAATACACCTCTTTCAATCCAAATTCAAGACTGCGGGGAGGCAGTATTGCCCTGGGGGGGTGGGGAGCCTGCGGGAGCCAGGGGCAATGGGGGTGGGGGGCACCGTGCCCATGCAGGCCCCAAAATACAAGTTTGCCCAGGGCACCGTGTCCCCTAAGACCAGCCCTGGTTGAGATGGTGGCAGAGGGCAAAACCCCGGCACCGGAAGGGGCAGACGGGATGAAAGTTACCCCGATGGGCTGAACCCTGGTTGCAAAGGTTGGGTGCGAGTGAAGGGGCTTTTCCGTTTCCCCCACTCGCCGGACTGGATGTCTCTACCCCTGCATCCCAGGGCTGTGTCTGTAAAGGCACCAGGCATCTCCATGCCTAGGCCAGTTTTCATTTGTGGACCCCTAAAAAATGTTTGAATTTTTTAGGCGCGGACCCCTTTGGAAATCTTAGACTTGGTCGGCAGATCCCCTGCAGATCACTGGTTGAAAACCGTGATAAGGACAACCTTTGGTGGACCCCTCCAAGGTAGTCTGCAGACCCCCAGGACAAAGCAGCGCTTCTCTATCTACGGCCAGGTCTTCTCTGCAAAGCGTTTTCACTAAAGGGTTGCGTCCCCGTGTCCTCCAGAGGGCCGCTTCCGGCGAAGGAAGCTGACTGCTCCACCGACATAATCATTCCACCTCCAGAAGAGACGCCCAAACTCTCAAAACTGATTTAACTACCCCCGTGCTTGGTTTTTTGTTTTTTTTTTTTGAGAAACCGTACCAAAACCATCCCTCGGGCTTCCAAGTCTTTCATCCAAAAATGCATCCTGAGGGAAAAATCTGTGCCCAAAAGAGAACATCCTCATGGCTGAGCTATACAAACCAGAACTGTTACAGAGCCTTTCACGATAGCAGCCCTGTTACGCAAGGGAGTCGATATCCTACATCTTTCTGTAAACTCACTCTTTCACAATAGGAGATGTGAGATATGTCGATGAGGAGCGACTGCACGGGTTTAATGCTGAATTAAAAATTGTTATCCATGTCGCAACGCTGGCAAGCTGTTGTGTTCACAACCTGTGTAGTGAAAGTTCTTAAATGTTTACATAAGACACATTTATAAAAATGTGTAAATGTGTGTTTACGTACTACGGTGTAATTGTTAAGCATATAACAGGCTATTCTATCCCTTCTTTATGTGGATTTTCCTCTATTAAAAAAATGGAGGAAAACAACACGTTTAAGACATCTTAACACACACGACACTCCTTAACGCTTGGTTTTGCAGAGGTCTCAGGTCAGGGTGGGAGAAGACCTATCATATGTGTTGCAATAGTTAAAGGTCATAGGTCCAGTTTAAGAAAAGAGTGGGGGATAAGGGAAAAATGGTGAATGTTGATTTTCTTAATTGTGCGTTTCCCTTCTCGAGGTTGATTGTAATACTGAAAGTGGAGAGAGTCCCGAGAAGAGAAACAAAAATGGTTAAAGATGTAGACCACATGACCTGTGAGGGAAGGCTGGGGAAAAAACAAATTAGGTTTGTTTAGTCTGGAGAAGAGAAGACTTGCGGGGGGGGGGGGGGGCGGAGCATGATGACCATCTGCAAGTACGTAAAATGTAGTTAAAAGAAGGGGGGAGAAGAATTGTTCTCCTTAACCTCTGAGGACAGGACGAGACGCAATGGGCTCCAATTGCAGAAAGCCCATTCGGATGTTCTCCTTTAGGCATAGACCTTTCCTTGACTTTAGGTTGGACATTAGGAAAAGCTTCCTAGCTGTCAGGGTGGACTAAATTGGCCAGGGGCGTTGCGAAATCTCCATCACTGGAGGTTTTTAAGAGCAGGCTGGACAAAGCCCTGTCAGGGATGGTGTAGATCATACCTAGTCCTGCTATGAGTGCAGGGGCCTGGACTAGATGAGCCCGCGAGGTCCCTTCCAGTCCTGCGGTTGAATGTGACTGGAGTCCTAGGGCATCTCTCTCTGTGCAGGAGGGGCCTCTCTGGGGCTTTCTCCCTGGATTTAATCACGGTAAAAGACTAAATAGCAAGAGAACGTGTTCCTGTTTTGTATGTGGCTGAAAGAAGGGCAGGCTGAGTGATTTCCGGGGTTGTGAGTCATAAAAGGTAAAGTAGCAGAGGATGGTTTCAATCCATCGACCTCTGGGTTATGGGCCCAGCACGCTTCCGCTGCGCCACTCTGCTGAGTGGTTTGGTTCCCCTGGGACATGTTCAGCAGACTTGGCTTTGTTCATGGGAGCCTGTGATTGTGCACTGGAGAGAGGGAGAGCTCACAAGGGACTGTTGCAGTCATTTCAGAAGGTCATTTTGCATGGATTCTTATCTACTGCCAGATAATGAACGGAAATCTGAGAGCTGCATTCGTCTCTGCTGTTCGCTTGAGGCTAATCGTTTGGCAAAAACATCCGCCCCCCCTCCCCCCGGCTTTTCTGTGGGCAAGATCCAGTCCGTTTGCTGCAACCCTGGCGCTTAAAATGTGAATAGTTTTTACAGCATTTATTATGACACATTTAACATTTGTCCTTCATCTCACAGGTATGAGACCCAAGTCTAGCTTGTAAACATGAATTCCAAAAGCTAGTCTGCCCTCAAATCTTTGTGGCCAAATTTCAAAACCTCTCTGAGCAAGAGAGATGTGAGCATTGTACGTTGGCCCGTATGTTTTTCAAAGCCAGTTTTGTTCAGTGAAATGCAAGCCCAGAGAGTCTCTTAAACTGACAGGGGAATGGAGCTCACTGCTTATTTTATTTGTTTCCCAATGGGCAATTCCAGGTTTCTAAAGCAGCTGAAATATTTTAAGATTGCAAATAATTTAGGGCAGGGTCCTGGCTCCCTGGAATTTAGGTAAAGATGTGAGCTTAGTTAGAAAAGGGAGGCTAATAAATACAATCCTGAACGTCCCGTGACCATGCCAGCAGTAGCGGATATTGGTAGACACACTGCAGATTTCCGAAAACCTGTACTGAAAAGCAGAGGTGCACGCTGCGAGGGGAGTTTCCATTCTAGATGTTGCTTGCAATACTGAAAAAGAATAAAACGTCTCTCTAGTTCACGAAGCCACCCTCTTGCAATAAAGCTAGTGATGGGTAATGATCAGACTTGAAAGCAAGTATCAATGCCCGTGGAAACAAAGGAGAAGGGGGGCGGGGGGGACGAGAGGTAGTCAATTATTTTTGTGATCAAGGTCCAGATTCCAGAAAAACATCTTTCGCACCGCAAAAGTCCCTGTTTAACAAACACACCCATGGCCTCCTGTTTATATTTTTAGTGCATTACATGAAAAATCAAATCGCTGTCTAACCTAACGATAACCTCCAAGCAAGATGTAATAAATTCCATCTAAGGCCACGTCTACACATAGCCACTCTCTGCTGTCCACTCCGGCGCTTTGGTTGGTGTAGCTAGGGTGACCAGACAGCAAGTGTGAAAAATCGGGACAAGGGGTGGCGGGTAAGAGGAGCCTATATAAGAAAAAGACCCCGAACATCAGGATAGTCCCTAGAAAATCGGGACATCTGGTCACCCTAGGTGTAATTTACCTCATGCAGAGGGGTGTGGTTTTTGTCACGCCCCTGAGCGACGTAAATTATGCCGACAAAAGTGCTGGTGGAGACGCAGCTTGAGCCTCGGAGCAAGTACCTAGAAAAAACAAAGAAACAAAACGTCAAGTACATGCGAAGATGGGCCTTAAACCACCTTCAGGCACCTGTTTTCAGGCTGGACTTTGTTGGGCGTTGACAAAGGGTACTCAGGGTGGTCTTGTCAGATAAAACTCTTGCAAGCGTAGGGAGAGAGAACCATTGTCAAGCCCTTTGTGTGGCGTATTGAATATGAATATTAGAGTTTGAAAGGAAATAACACTTCGGCGCACATGACCGCTCCACCTTAGCTAGGGGGACCAGATAGCAAGTGTGAAAAATCAGGCCAGGGGGGTAATAGGCACCGATATAAGAAAAAGCCCCAAATATCGGGAATTGCCCTATGAAATGGGGACATCTGGTCACCCTAACCTTAGCTTTACGATTCACGGCTTTCCAGTAACAAACCCCCCCCCCCCGCCGCCCCCGCCACACGTGTGCATTCAGCACAAGAACCGTGAATCATGACGGGGTTAAAGTCCGGGCATGGGGGCTGGAAAGGGCACTTTATACAGCGGTGGAAATTGAAAATAAAAATCCCTGCAAAGCATGGATCATTCAAAGACCCCCCCCTCCCCCCCACCGTGGGGAAAAGCGACTGCCAGGTCCTCTGCTGGACAAGGGCCTTGGAGTGGGTTCAGTGGAGGCAAGACACCCCCGCCCCCCCCCATGGCTCCTCACCCTCCTCCCCAGCTGCCCCCCCAACTCCCCCACTGCAGCTGCCGGGAGCAGTTTTGCAAGCAGCCCCCCCCCCCCCATTGCACCCCGGCCTGATCCTGCAGGCTGGGGGGGGGGTTCCCCGATTCCCGGCGTGTCCCCAACACCCTGCGTGGGGCCCGGCGGGGCAGGGGCAGGGCCAGGCCCGGGGAGGAGCCGCCCCTTCCTGCCCCCCCCCGGCCCGGGAGCCCTTTGTGTGTTTGCAGCGGCGGGGCCGGGGCCGGGGCCGGGAGCAGCGCGGTGGGGCCGGGGGCAGCGCGGAGCGGGGGGGTTGCGTGGGGCGGGGACACGCGTGGGGCGGACACGCTCCTGCCGGGAGGGGCCCGGAGCTCGGACCCCGGCTGGGCCCGGGAGCGCGGCGGGGGGGTGTATGGGGGGGGTTGGGGCTGCTGGGGATTGGAGGCTGTTTGGAGCGGGGAGTTTAGGGGGTGTCAGTGGGGGAGGGAAGAGCGAGAGTTTGGGGGTGTCAGTGGGCAGGGAGCAGATGGGGAGTTTGGGGGGTATCGGGGGGGAAGAGCGGGGAGTTTGGGGGGG
Source organism: Dermochelys coriacea (assembly GCF_009764565.3). Lineage (NCBI taxonomy): Eukaryota > Metazoa > Chordata > Testudines > Dermochelyidae > Dermochelys > Dermochelys coriacea. Next base: position 4,974,797 of record NC_050095.1, on the reverse strand, counting down.
TATCAGGGGAAGAGCGGGGAGTTTGGGGGGTATCAGTGGGCAGGGAGCAGATGGGGAGTTTGGGGGGTATCGGGGGGAAGAGCGGGGAGTTTGGGCGTATCAGTGGGCAGGGGGCAGATGGGGAGTTTGGGGGTGTCAGTGGGGGGGAAGAGCAGGGAGTTTGGGGGGTGTCAGTGGGGGAGGGAAGAGCGAGAGTTTGGAGGTGTCAGTGTGGGGAAGAGCGGGGAGTTTGGGGTGTCAATGGGGAGGGAAGAGCAGGGAGTTTGGAGGGGGTGTCAGTGGGGGGAAGAGCGGTTGGGGGGGAAGAGCGGGGAGTTTGGGGGGGTGTCAGTGGGGGGGAAGAGCGGGGAGTTTGGGGGGGTGTCAGTGGGGGGGAAGAGCGGGGAGTTTGGGGGGGTGTCAGTGGGGGAGGGAAGAGTGGCGAGTTTGGGGGGTGTCAGTGGGGGAGGGAAGAGTGGCAAGTTTGTGGGGGTGTCTGGGGGAAGAGTGGGGAGTTTGGGGGGTGTCGGTGGGCAGGGGGCAGACGGGGAGTTTGGGGATGTCAGTGGGGAGGGGAAGAGTGGTGAGTTGGGGGGTACTCAATTGGGGGGGCTTCATGTTCAGCTCTGGCACTTGGGGGGTGCGTGGGGGGGTTGGAATTGGGGGACTGTCTGAAGTTGTTACTTAGGGTGTGGGTAGAGTCACCTGATATTAAAAGCTGGGGCGGGGGGGTTGGGCTGCGCCCTGTCACTTCACCACGGGGTTCTGTGTTTTCTCCCCCCCCCTTTCACCATCGCCTCCCCCATCACCCTCGCTGAGGTTGAACGAGGCCTGGGGAAAAAGTCTCCGTGAGTCCCGGGGGCTCGGCAGGGCAGGACGGGCCCTGAAATCTGGCAGCTGGGAGGTTGGTTGAAGTGGCTTGTAACCTCCCCCTTCCCCCCCGTGCTTTTTCCAGGAGCCCCCACGAGAGCGTCGGGCCCCTCGGGGAAAAGAGAGAGAAGCAGCCAAAGACGAGGAGCAGCGGCAAAGCCAGGAGCTGCTGGTAGGTGCCCAGGGCCCGGGTTTGCCAGGTGCCCGGTGCCCGGTGAATGAAGGGCCCAGCCTGCCAGCCTCAGCCAGGGAACCGTCCCCGCTGGAGCCCAGGGTCCGACACGGGGGTGACATGATGCCCGTAGGGTGCAGGAGGCTGGAGAGGGTCAGTCTGAGTGAGCCCAGAGCCCCTGCCCACGGGCTGTCTGCATGTCCCAGTGACCGGGGAGCCTTTCTAGCACCTGGGGGGGGGGGTTGGGGAGGAACTGTGGGGCTGCAGAGATGGAGAGTTTGGCTCAGAGCAATTGGATGAGGTTTTGGGGAGAAAAGTCCCCCCTGTGAGCGATGTACGGCTCACCCCTGCTCTGATCGCGCCACCCTTCCTGGGGTAAATCAGCTTCCCATCCCCCAGCGCAAGAGATCCCGTGCTCTGGGAAATAACCCCCCCACCCGCCGGGAGGGGCATTTATGGGTCTCCCCCGGCACCCGCCCGCCCTCTCCCTGTGGCCGCAGAACCAGAGGGCAGCCGAGAGGCAGAAGCTGGTCTGGGAGTGGCAGGAGCTGCGAGGGTTTCTGGAGGAGCAGGAGCAGGGGCTGCTGTCCCGGCTGGAAGAGCTAGAGAGAGCCATTGTCCAGAGAAGGGATGAGGGCGTCTGCCGGCTGTCCCGGGAGATTTCCCTGCTCAGTGAGCGGGGAGGAGAGAAGGGGCAGCAGCCGCTGAGCCAACCCCTGCAGGTCAGGCTGTCGTTGCAATGACCATACGCAGTGTTTCTATAGGAGCGTGTCCGCCCTAGACCCCAAAGCACTTTACAAAGTGGGGTCGGGGGCGTAATCCCTATGGGACAAAGGGGGAAAGCGAGGCAGAGGGAGGGGCAGAGCCCTGCCCGAGGTCACGTACCGAGTCCGTGGCAGCGCCAGGGATGGGTCCTGGGTGCTGCAACCCCGGGACCTTCTCTCCTCTCCTGTAAATGTCTGTAAATCCCCTCCCCCATGCAGAGGTCCCGAGCCAGGCCTACGGCCCTGCTCACACGACGTTAATGGGTTACTGGGGTCAGGGGGCTTGTGGGGCTCTCAGCACTGGGGGGAATTTGACTCTCAAGGCAGAGAAACATTTTCTGCCTCTAAAGTGCCTGGGGAGAAACTTTCCACCTCCCAGCAGGGATTGCTGGGGCAGCTGGGAGCAACGGGTCCCTGCTGGTGGGGACGGGGGAGGCGGCAGCTGCTCTCTGCACCAGAACCCAAGGGTCTGAAATTCCCCTAAATACCAGAGGCACCCACGGTGATTCCCCTGTAGAGCAGGAGGCTTCCCCAGCCTGGGACACCCCCTCTGACGGCCTCTCCTTTCTCTCCCTCTCCAGGGTGCTGGGAGCTCTGGGGGCAGGTAGGTGCTGGGCTCTGTCTCGCTCCTCATGGTGTGTTAGGTCTGGTAACGGCACTGAATACGGGGCGTCCCCCGGCCCCTGCAGCGTGACACGCTGGCTTAGAGCCTGTGATTCTGTGTCCCCTCGCAGCTGCCTCAGCAAGGGGTGGACCCTGGCACCCTCTGACAGGTAATGACGTCCCACCAGGGCTGTCAGACATATGGGCCTGTCTCACGTATTTATGGGGCCACATCACGTATTCAGAGTGTGCAGAATCTCAGCTTTCGACTTTTTTTTTTTTTTTAAAGTAAGTTTCCAGCCTTCCTGGCTGCAAAAAAACCCCTCCCAAATGGACACGGGGAGACAATGTTGCCTTCCTGAGTCTGCAGGCAGCCTGAAACAGCAGCTCAGAGAGATGTGAATGCCCTTGGCCTGTGTCAGCGTAGACACTGACTTCCTTTGTTCCCCATGGGGTGCTTGATCCTGGAGTCTCCCCTTTGTGCCTGAGTGTCCCACTGAAAGCTGTGGGGGTCCTGCTGTGAATGGAGATGGGGTGCGGAGTCTTCAATCGATGCCCTGGCCCACTGACGGTACCGGAAAGTGGAAGACAGCCCTGTCCGCCAAATGAGTTGGACACCCCAGGGTTACTGCTTCAGCTGAAGGGCTCAGGGCTTTTGGTGTTAAGGGCCCACGTTCATTCCCCGCTGAAGACCTGGGCTCTGTCTGTGTCCACAGTGAGCATGTCTTGTGAAAGGAGACTCAAGGAGCTTGGCTTGTTTAGCATAACTAGAAGAAGGCTGAGCGGAGATATGATTGCTCTCTATCAATATATCAGAGGGATAAATACTGGAGAGGGAGAGGAATTATTTAAGCTCAGCACCAATGTGGACACGAGAACAAATGGGTATAAACTGGTCATTGGGAAGTTTAGACTTGAAATTAGACGCAGGTTTCTAACCATCAGAGGAGTGAAGTTTTGGAACAGCCTTCCAAGGGGAGCAGTGGGGGCAAACGACCTATCTGACTTTAAGATTAGACTCGATGAGTTTATGGAGGAGATGGTATGATGGGATACCATGATTTTGGCAATTAATTGATCTTTATCTATTCATGATAAATAGGTCCAATGGCCTGTGATGGGATATTAGATGGGTGGGATCTGAGTTACTACAGAAAATTCTTTCCTGGGTATCTGGCCAGTGAATCTTGCCCACATGCTCAGGGTTCAGCTGATCGTCATATTTGGGGTCAGGAAGGAATTTTCCTCCAGGGCGATTGGAAGAGGCCCTGGGGGTTTTTCGCCTTCCTCTGTAGCATGGGGCACGGGTCACTTGCTGGAGGCTTCTCTGCTCCTTGAAGTCTTTAAACCACGATTTGAGGACTTCAATAGCTCAGACATGGGTGAGGTTTTTCGCAGGAGTGGGTGGGTGAGATTCTGTGGCCTGCGCTGTGCAGGAGGTCGGACTAGATGATCAGAATGGTCCCTTCTGACCTTAGTATCTATGAATCTTATGTGGGGACACACCCACTCTTTGTTCTGTGTCTCCTCCCTTTCCACGTAATCCCAGTGCTGGTGCCCCTTGTTACTGGGATTTCCCAGTGGGGGAGGTGGCTGTGAACATAAGAACGGCCACACTGGGTCAGACCAAACTGTCCATCTAGCCCAGTGTCCTGTCTTCCGGCAGTGACCAATGCCAGGTGCCCCAGACGGAATGAACAGAACAGGTGATCCATCCGCTGGAACCCATTTCCAGCTTTTGGCAAACAGAGACTAGGGACCCCATCCTTGCCCATCCTGGCTAATAAGCATTGTTGGACCTGTCCTCCATGAACTTATCTAGTTCTTTTTTGAACCCTGTTATAGTCTTGGCCTTCACCACATCCCCTGGCAAGGAGTTCCACAGGTTGTGTGAAGAAATATTTCCTTTTTTTTTTTAAACTTGCTGCCTATTCATTTCATAGAATCATAGAATCATAGAATATCAGGGTTGGAAGGGACCCCAGAAGGTCATCTAGTCCAACCCCCTGCTCAAAGCAGGACCAAGTCCCAGTTAAATCATCCCAGCCAGGGCTTTGTCAAGCCTGACCTTAAAAACCTCTAAGGAAGGAGATTCTACCACCTCCCTAGGTAACGCATTCCAGTGTTTCACCACCCTCTTAGTGAAAAAGTTTCATTTCATTGGGTAACCCCTAGTTCTTCATTTCATTGGGTAACCCCTAGTTCTTGTGTTATGTGAAGGAGTAAATGATACTTTTTTACTTACTTTCTGCACACCAGTCATGCCTTTATAGACCTCTATGATATCCCCTCTTAGTCGTCTCTTTTCCAAGCTGAAAAGTCCCAGTTTTATTCATCTCTCCTCATATGGAAGCTGTTCCATGCCCTTCATCATTTTTGTGGCCCTTTTCTATACTTTTTCCAGTTCCAATATATCTCTTTTGAGATGGGGCGACCCCATCTGCACACACAGAACCCACAGAATCAGGGCGTCGCAGAGAAAGCTCCTGAACTTGTCTTTGTTCCTTGCCCCAGTGTTTCCCCATGTCCCACCTCTCTGGGCCCATGGAGAGCACAGGGCTGAAGGCAGGTGACTCACCATAACAGAGGCCATCTCAGGCTACAAAGCTCAGATCTAGGTTTCTTGGAGATTATGGGCTGCTGGGGATTGGGGATCAGGCCCATTTCTCACCCCTCCTCCTTTCCCCAGCAGGGAGGACGGGGCGTTTCGGAAGCCAGAGCCGGGGTTTGCGGAGCTGGAGAGGGGACTCAGCCATTTCTGTCTGAAAAGTGCCGTCTTGCAGCAGATGCTGCCGAGATTCAAAGGTGAGTTGGAGTCTGGGGGTGGCGTCTCCTCTGGTTAGAGCGACCCTGGCCCTGGGGAGGAGTCGGGGACTCTAGTGATGTCACTGACCCCGGGCTCCATCTCACAGCCCCAGCTCCGCGCGTCGCCCTTCCCCATGGGAGTCGCCCTGTGGGGCTGGCTCTGTCTACAGCGGCTGCGTTATGGGCCTTGGTCTGTGTCACCGTCCCGTAGTTAACAGCGATTACATTAATAACCAGTGGGAACCTCCCCAGGAATGCGAGGGTCTGAATCTTCACCTCTCCCGTCCTCTCCTTCCCCTAGAGACGCTGCGACGGGAGCTGGGGAGCGACACCGGTACGTGTCTGTCTCTGACGGGCCGGGGGGAGATTTCACACCAATAACCATGTTAGCGACAGGGCATCACGGCCTCCCGCCCCGATGTGCACCTGGAAATGGTGGAACAATGCATAGCCGGGTGAACCCTGTGACTGACTCACTCCTACTGTAAAAAGAAAAGGAGTACTTGTGGCACCTTAGAGACTAACAAATTTATTAGAGCATAAGCTTTCGTGAGCTACAGCTCACTTCATCGGATGCAAGTGATGATGCATCCGATGAAGTGCGCGGTAGCTCACGAAAGCTTATGCTCTAATAAATTTGTTAGTCTCTAAGGTGCCACAAGTACTCCTTTTCTTTTTGCGAATACAGACTAACACGGCTGCTACTCTGAAACTCACTCCTACTGTGACATCTGATGGGGATTCAGAGCGAATCCAGATCTCAGGGGGGTGTTTCCCTTTGGGGAAAGGAACAACAGCCCGAATGGTTGAACTAGGATGAGACAAGGACAAAATATTCAGACCCTGAGGAGTCTGAAGGCTTCCATGAGTGAGTGAAAATGGTCAGATGTGGGCCGCCCAGCTGTACCCTGTATGGACTGACTGGCTGTGCAGTGGGGCTGGTATACTGCATGCAGACTGGCTTTGAATATTCATTTTGAACAAAGAGGGAGCTGCTGTCGGGCATATTCGAGTTTCTCACGTTTTTCATGTTGGTGACCGCTGATTAGAAGTCATCTTACGTTTAGTAGGAAATAAGAATAAAACCCATATCAAGGCTGATCCTATACAACTTCCATGTCTGCGTGTCAAGAGGCTGACCGAGAATAGTTGTCCTTGAGGGCTAAAAGTGCAGGAAGTGCGGGAGGGAGATTTTCTTTGCTGAAGATCATAGTAAATCTTTTAATATCTCACCGCTCGTCTGATTGCCTGTCATGAATCCCTTGGGGTTGCAACCCAACAGCTGGGAAACGCTGCATGGGATCATTCATTATTTTGTAACCCTTCTTGGGGTTACCCTCTGTGTCTCAGTCCCAGCACGGGGTCCTTCCCCATCCCCCTTTTCTAAAGGATTATGATTTGTTCTCTTTGGGCTAAGAGTGTCTACTCTTGGATCAGATTCACCTTTTTGCAGAAGCTCTTCCATAGTTTCTTTCCGTGTCTCACCAGCCTGGGGAAATCCCTCCTTTCTTCTGTCAGATGGGTCATCTGCATTCTCACGGACAACCATTCTTTCAGTAGGATCTGCATCCTCTCTTAAAGAGACAGAGTTAATTTCCACAAATGTATAAGAACGGACATACTGGGTCAGACCAAAGGTCCATCTAGCCCAGTGTCCTGTCCTCTGACAGTGGCCAATGCCAGGTGTCCCAGAGGGAATGAACAGAACAGGGAATCATCAAGTGATCGTCCATTCCCAGCTTCTGGCAAACAGAGGCTAGGGACACCACTCCTGCCCATCCTGGCTAATAGCCATTGATGGACCTAACCTCCATGAATTTATTTAGTTCTTTTTTGAACCCTGTTATGGTCTTGGCCTTCACAACATCCTCTGGCAAGGAGTTCCACAGGTTGGAACTTTTTTTTTTTAAACTTGCTGCCTATTCATTTCATTGGGTAACCCCTAGTTCTTGTGTTATGTGAAGGAGTAAATGGCACTTTCTTTCTGATTTTCTGCATGCCAGTCATGCTTTCATAGACCTCTATGATATCCCCTCTTAGTCGTCTCTTTCCAAGCTGAAAAGTCCCCGTCTTATTAACCTCCTCTTATATGGAAGCCGTTCCAGACCCCTCATCATTTTTGTGGCCCTTTTCTGTACTTTTTCCTATTCCAATACATCTTTTTTGAGATGGGGCGACCCCATCTGCACACAATCAGAACCCACAGAACCAGAGTGTTGCAGAGAAAGCTCCTGAACTTGTCTCTGTTCCTTGCCCCAGCGTTTCCACATTTTATTTCTGAAAATCTAAGTACACTATATGTACTGGATCCCCCTTGGCCACATACTTGTTGACCCCCTGAAAGAATTCTAGTAGATTGGTGAGGTATGATTTCCGTTGACAAAAACCAAGTTGACTCTTCCCCCAACAAATTATGTTCATCTATGTGTCTGACAATTCCATGCTTTGCTATAATTTCAACCAGTTTGCCTGGTACCGAAGTCAGGTTTACCGGCCTGTAATTGCTGGGATCACTTCTGGAGCCCTTTTTAAAAATTGGGGTTCTCCATTTGGTACAGAAGCTGATTTAATTGGTAGGTTACAGACTCATTAATAGTTCTGCAGTTTCATATTGGAGTTCCTTCAGAACTCTTGAGTGAATCCTATCTGGTCCTGGTGAGTTATTACTGTTTAATTTATCAGTTTGTTCCAAAACCAACTCTAATGACACCTCAGTCCGGGACAGTTCCTCACATTTGTCACCTAAAAAGAATGGCTCGGGTTTGGGAATCTGCCTCGCGTCCTCAGCCGTGAAGAACGATGCAAAGAATTAATTTAGTTTCTCCTCAATGGCCTTATCGTCCTTGAGGGCTCCTTTAGCGTCTCGATTGTCCAGTGGCCCCACTGATTGTTTGGCCGTCTTCCTGCTTCTGATGTATTTCAAAAAAAAAAGTACTATTTCTCTTTGAGTCTTTGGCTGACTGTTCTTCAGATTCTTTTTTTGGCCTTTCTAATTATATTTTTACACTTCATTTGCCAGAGTTTATGCTCCTTTCTATTTTCCTCACTCGGATTTAACTTCCAGGTTTTAAAGGGTGCCTTTTCGCCTCACTCTGCTTCTTTTATTTTGTTGTTTAGCCACGGTGGCTCTTTTTTTTCGGTTCTCTTACTATGGTTTTTAATTTGGGGTATACATTTAAATGGAGTTTGCAGGGATTTCACTTTTGGCGCTGTACCTTTTAATTTCTGTTCAACTAACTTCCTCATTTTTGTGTCGTCCCCCTTTCTGAAATTAAATGCTACAGTGTTTGGCTGCTGTGGTGTTTTCCCCACCACAGGGACGTTAAATTTAATTATAATGTGGCCACTATTACCAAGCGGTTCAGCTATATGCACCTCTTGGACCTGATCCTGTGCCCCACTTAGGACTAAATCAAGAATTGCCTCTCTTCTGGTGGGTTCCAGGACCAGCTGCTCCAAGAAGCTGTCATTTAAGGTGTCAAGAAACTTTATCTCTGCATCCTGTCCTGAGGTGACATGTACCCAGTCAATATCGGGATAGTTGAAACCCCCATTATTTATTGAGTTTTTTAGTGTAACGGTCTTTCTAATCTCTCTGAGCATTTCACAGTCACTATCACCATCCTGCTCGGGTGGTCGGTAATAGATTCCCTCCTGCTACATTCTTCTTCTTAGCGCATGGAATTACTACTATCCATGGAGATACTATGGTACAGTTTGGTTCAGTTAAGATTTTTACTTCATTTGATTCTACGCTTTCTTTCACATATAGTGCCACTCCCCCACCAGCACAACCTGTTCTGTCTTTCCAATATATTTTGTGCCCTGGTGTTACTGTGTCCCATTGATTATCCTCATTCCAGCAAGTTTCTGTGATGCCTATTATATCAATAGCCTCATTTAATATGAGGGACTCTAGTTCATCCATCTTATTATTTAGACTTCCAGCATTGGTATATAAGCACTTTAAAAACTTGTCACTTTTTAGCTGTCTGCCATTAGATGATGTAATTGAATGGGGCTCTTTTTCATTTGACTGTTTCTCATCTTCCCTCCTCTCCTCCTTCCTGGGACATAGAGAATCTCTATTAATAGAACCTCCCCTAAGGGATGTCTCTGTCCAAACCACGTGCACCTGTCGGCTTTCCCCCAGCCCTTAGTTTAAAAACTCCTTTATGACCTTTTTTAATTTTAATATCAGGAACAGCATCCTAAAAAACTGGAATTTGGGGTACCCTCCGTTACCCCTCTCTCTGTCCCCGAGACGTCAGCTGTGTGACTGCTCCACTCTGGAAGGTCAGTTGCACAGGTCCCTCTCAAAACCTGGGTCACAGGTTGGGTGCCCAGATGCTGAATCAGCCATCCTGTCCTGGGCATCCTCTCCCAAGTGACCAGTGAGGAGACATTTCTGTACTCCCACTATTCCTTCCCCAGTTTCTTCCCCTGGGCCCCCCCTCTCTAGAGTGAGATCTGTCCCTTGTTCAGCTGCAAAACTCTGCCAGCTAACAGCCGGGACAGTTCTCTCACTGACAGCAGGCAATACACGCTCCTCCCTCCCTGAGGAGACGCTGCCTTCAGCTGCAGAGCAAGAGCTGGTCTCAGCCACCTCCACACCTGGAAGCACGCGGCTTCCCCCTGCTGCAGAGTAATCAAGGAGGCTGTCTCCCATTCCGTCAGTAATTCCTGGAACTTTACCCTTTCCCGCTGGGGTCCCAGCATAATACTCCTTGTTGCAGGTAAGCCTCTTAACAGCCTGAGCTACCAGGAAAAAATCATTTCCAATTAACAGGTCAACGGGATTGTCGTCCACCACCCCCACTGTTAATAAACTTTCTAAACCACCGGTTTCTATGCGCATTTTTGCCAAAGACGCAAGAATCCTGTAACCTCCTGCTAATAAAAGCTCCGCCGTCTGTCCTGGCCGTATCTCACCTTGAATTATACTCCGCTTGATCACAGAGACTTCTGCAGCTGTATCTTTCCACCCGAGGTATTCCCTGCCACTAATCCTGACAAAATGTGCTTCGTGTCTGGCTCTGCAGATGCTAATCCCACAAAAACAATATGATAAGTCTCAATCGCTTGAGAGGTTTCTGTGTTGAGGGCAGCAGAACGAACATGAGCTATTTGTTGCCTGCTTCCTCCCAGCAGAAGGCATTTATTCCTCAGGTGATCAGTGGAATTACAGGTTTCAAAGGGGTAGCCGTGTTAGTCTGTATCAGCAAAAACAACGAGGAGTCCTTGTGGCACCTTAGAGACGAACAAATTTATTTGGGCATAAGCTTTATCTACGAAGGTGATACGTCATCACGTGCCAGCAATGCCCCTCTGCCATGTACATTGGCCAAACCGGACAGTCTCTATGCAAAAGAATAAATGGACACAAGTCAGACATCAAGAATTGTAACATTCAAAAACCAGGTGGAGAACACTTCAATCTCCCTGGACACTCAATAACAGACTTAAAAGTGGCCATTCTTCAACAAACTTCAAAACCAGACTTAAACGAGAAACTGCAGAACTGGAATTAATTTGCAAACTGGACACCATCAAATTAGTCCTGAATAAAGTCTGGGCGTGGATGGGTTACTACAAAAAATAATTTCCCCTCTTCTGATACTCGCACCTTCTTGTTAACTGTTGACTAGGCCACTTCCACATTAATTGAAATGGCCTCATTAGCACTGATCTCCCCCCTTCCCACTTGGTAAGGCAATTCCCATCTTTTCATGTGCTGTAATATATATACTGCTTACTGTATTTTCCACTCCATGCATCTGATGAAGTGGGTTTTAGCCCACGAAAGCTTATGCCCAAATAAATTTGTTAGTCTCTAAGGTGCCACAAGGACTCCTCGTTGTTTTTAGTGTAATTACAGTGATAGCACCTTCTGGGCTCTTCTGGTTTCACAGGGGATTTGGGATGGGGATTAGAGGAATGGTTTTGGGGAGGTGAGTGCCCAGTATCCCAGCTACCCTCTTTCTTCTCCAGGAGTAAAACAGGGACCCTGCTTCCCACCAGGTTTAAACCCCTCTTTCTCTGGTTTATTCACAATAGATGCCTGGGTCTGCTGAAAGACACCAGCTGCTAGAGAAGCCATCTCTTCCACAGTCGTTGCATGTTTATCCCATTAACATTGTTTTACACCATCTTTATGTATATTTAAATGTTCTTGAGCAAACATTTGTTCAGTACTTTCCACCCCTTTTGCCGTTCACCCACTTGCCCAGTAAATCTTTCATTCTGTATAAATATTCACTCAAACCAGCACCCCTCTTAAGATTTCTAAATTTCACTCTTTATGTATCAGGGGTAATTTGAAACCATTACAATTACAATTACAATTTACAAACCATTTTTTTTTAATTTAAATGTACAGGAGTCTAAAGCATCTTCAATTGGTATTTCCTTGAATACATTTTCAGCTTTACCAGTTAGTTTTGCAATCAGGGTCGGAACTTTCTTGGCATCTGGGATTTCATGCACTGCACACAGCCTTTCAAATGTGGAAAGATATTCAGTAGCATCACCTGCCTTGTTGGATGCAGGACATAGGTGGTCCTAATTGTGGATTTTTGCAGAGATGAGACTCAGAGGTGTGTGTAGGGGGGTTATGGTTCTCCTTTTCTAGCAGTTCCAGTTGGTCTCTCTGCTCTCTTTCCTGAGATTCCTTGCGCCTCTGCTTCAGGTCTCAGATTCGCTGATGTGCTTCTTTTTTCCCTTTTATCTCCAGTTCTTCCCATTCTCAGCTGACACTCATAGTTTCTCTCTTTCTACCACCTGCGGTCTGTACCACTCCAACTTTGCAATTGCTTCACTGCTTTCACTCATCTTTAAGCTTCCCTTTCCCAAAATAAGCAAATAGAAAACAACAAACCGGTAACCTTCTCTCAGCCACCACACTTAAAATCTCTACCCCAATGTCTGACGCACAAATCTCCCTCAGAACAACAAGCGGTGCATTTCATCCTGCTTGCTGCACCACTGTGATGGGATCCCCAGTGTACAACCTGGAACTGGGGTACCACAGTGACCCATTAAATCTCCAGCCTGGGTTGACTCTCACAATGCTTTGCTAGTGACAAGCAGCAAACCCCTCCAGGTGCTGTTATCGCTCAGCAGAACGGCATGTGGAGTCCCACACCCAGCTAGATTGCATGAATGCTCCCAAAGCCTCTCATGAATCACACAAAGAAAGGCACCAGCCAATTGCCCCTAGTGCCCCAGCCTTGCACCCCAGAGCTGTACCGTCTTGCCCTGGTCAGAAGCCTGACCAGTGTAAGTTTGTTACCCGATCTCCCCTTCCTTAATGTGAAGAGGGCATGCAGCAGCCTTTGTAAATCGAGTTGAGATTTCCCAAGCACTTCAAGCAACATACACGGTTTTAGGGAAAGTATAAAACAGATTTATTAACTACTGAAAGATAGTTTATAAGTGGAAGGCATTAAAGATCAGAGATAGTTATCAAAGAAAATAAAAGATAAGTGCACAATCTAAATCTTAAACCTTATTACACTAGTCAGTATTTCAATCAAGCAATTTTCTCAACGCACCGGATGTTACAGTTCTTAATACACAGACTTCTCCCTTAAGCCTGGGACCAGTCCCCTCAGATGAAGTTTTTGTCTTCTCGACGTTCTTGTTGCTTCTGGCATAGGTGGGGGAGGAGAAAGGTCAAGGCATGATGCCACTGTCCCTTATTTTCTACCCTCAATCCATGTGCCTGGAAAATACTAGCCCAGACATGTCCTGGTGGGCTTTGCTGAGTCACAGGGTTGAGCAATCCCCCGGTGTGGTCTTGCGCAACTGAGTCATAGAGTGGTGTAGTCCCCATTGCATGGTGCTCGTTGACTCCTAAATCCCTTGATGACAGCTCTCCTGCTGATTAATGGTCACTGAGCACCCGCCTGGGCGGAGATCACTACCCTTTGTTGCAGAGATGCTCACACTTGCGACATATTTCAGTAACAAAATCTCATAACTTCCTACACACTAACAATATACCTATTTGGACAGGACACAGTGTGTTTCAGCAGATCATGAATTTTCATGTGATAACTTACATGGCTTGCTTTGTATGAAATATCACAGCCATATATGAATTGTGAATCTGGGGTTTACAGGATGCGACTTTGAGGTACAGTGTGTGTCAGTGGATTTAGACCTAGTAGTAGGAGATGGGTCTGCACTGCCCTGAGCATTTTCCCATCATGAGAGTCGATGTCTATACAGAGAAAAAACCAGTGAGAATGTGAAATGACCTAAAGTCTGGTCTGAATTCCCCCCAATAACCCTTCTCTCCCTGATAGGCTGCAGAACATCCACGGGTCACTCCAGATTCTCCAAGCCTGCCTGGGGAAGGGAAATGGGTGCAGCAGCACTGGCTCAGGTAGGGATGCTGAGGAAATGCTGGAGGGTTCCTGCTGGAGCCAGAGGGACAGTGAATACACAGGAATGGGGAGCGACTAGGGAGTTTGATCTAACGGTGGGAGGGTGTAGACAGTGCGCAGGGTGGAGAAAGGGAAGGGGGGCAAGGTGTGATGAACCTGCTGTGACTTGATAAATCTGGGGTCTCGATTCTAGGAATAGAGCCATGGGGGTTGGGTGTGGAAATTCCCCTATTTGTGGACCAGGAAACAAACTCGCTTGGGCTGGGAAAGCTTCCCAGACTCCCAGTGTTGGAGCGTGAACTCACTAACCAGTGGTTGCTATGCTATGAAGGAGGCATCCACCACTGAGGCTTAGGGAAGATGCCCCATCCCCTGACATCCCACTGCTGACAGTGGGGAGGGTGTTGGGATTCAAGTTGTTGAGTGGGATGAAAGGGAAGACCCTTCCCCCTCTATCTGCTGGGAAGGACGAGGGGATCTCTCTATCTCTCCTCTCCATAATGCCTCCTGGATGCACTGAGCAGGTGGTGGGTGGGACTCCTCGGACTCTGTACCCATTTGATTGGCCTTACTACCCCATGAATAGTGGGGCTGTGAGTGGGGCAGCAGGTCCTGAGTGTGGGGCTCTTGCTCTTTCAGGGGCCGGTGACCTTCGAGGAGGTGGCTGTGTATTTCACCAGGGAAGAGTGGGCTTTGCTGGACCCCGCTCAGAGAGCCCTCTACAGAGACGTCATGCAGGAGAACTATGAGAATGTGACCTCGCTGGGTAAGGGTTCCCGTCCCCATGGTTCTCAGAAGGGGAAATGCAGAGTTAAGGTTCACGTCACCCCCCTACAATGCAACTTCTCCTCTGTCCTGATTCACCATCACCTCAACATGCAGATGACACACACACTAGGACTCTGCCCTCTTCACTACACAACACACGGGGAACAGAGCACAGGGGCAGTACAGCACAAAGTCTACAATTTTCTCTTGGCTAAGGCGAAACTTGGGTTTAGGTCCAGCCTAACGAAGAGAAGCTTCCAACGCCTGGCCAGCACTCAGATGGAGCCTATGCCACATGAACCATCACAGACTTGCAAAATATTACCATGCTTTTGCCCTCTCCTAGAGGATTCCTTCTGAGTCATTGCCCTTACTTGCCCCTCTCTAAGCCCAGGAGACATCTAGCGTGTGTGCCACCAGAGTGCCGACGATGCTCATGGCAAGAACACAACCTTGTGCACGTTTATGGTCTACTAATCCCTCCACCCTCTCTTATGGACTGCAGCCTTGTCGTGGCGGGGAGTCTTGCGTGGGCTTAAAGACCCTCAGAGCTACATCGTTCTGAGCTTTCCTACTCCTGGTAGGATCCCCCTTGGCAAGCAGGTCTGAGACGAGGCTCCTGACTAACTGTGGTCCAAACTTCGCAAGACCCCAACGGTGGGTCGGGCACATACAGAAGATCTTGTACTCTGTGGTTGTGAAGGTGGATGAGGGCTGCAGCAGGAGGGGGGCCGCTGGTTGTCTTGGATCTCCTTGCCACTGCGTCAGGGTTTTCCCTCCTGTCAAGTCTCATGTGGTTTTTGTGGGATTAGCATCTGCATGAGCCATGATCTCTGGCAGTCTTTAGTCGCAAATCTGCATGCCGGCGACAATGGCCGTCTTGCGCTTGGATGAGACAGAAGTGCCTTTCGGCAGCAGTGGCTGTGCCAGAGCAGGCCTCTTTTAGGATCTCTTGCTTGCCCCAAACGGGGGGGGGGGGCTAGAAAAGGTGCCCCAAACATCGGCTGTCTCACACTCTTCCAACTGGAAGGCCGCATCCAGTGGGATCACTCAACTCCGTGGCCGAAACAAGAGAGAGAAGACAATGAATTTCGTCACCTGGAATGGACTCTCAGCACAGTGAATGCCCAGAAAGAAGAACTCCCAGAATTGCCAGAGAACGGGCAAGACTCAACGTTGACATGGCGGCTCTTAGTGAGACTCGCCGGGCTGATGAGGGCCAATTAAAAGAGGATGGAGGTGGCTACACCTTCTTTTGGAAAGGAAAGCCACCTGAAGGGAGACACAGTCACGGGATTGGCTTTGCCATCAAAAATAAGATCGCCAGTCAGCTTTTGGAGCATCCCGTGGGGATCAACGAGCATCTCATGACTCTTCGGCTCAAGCTCAGCGACAACCAATATGCCACAGTCATCCGCGCTTATGCCCCAACACTCGATGATAAGGAGAACAACAAGGAGGAGTTTTATGGAGCTCTCGATGCGGTCCTCACAGCCACACCTAAGGCAGGCAGGCAAACTCATCCTCCTGGGAGATTTCAGTGCCAGAGTCGGATGGGACTGCCAGCTCTGGAGAGACACAATAGGCAAAGAAGTGGTGGGAAATGTGAACCCCAGTGGTATTCTCCTCCTCAGCAAATGTGTGGAACGTGATCTGCTCATCACAAATACCACCCTTAGGCAGAGTCACACATTTAAGACCATCAGGAAACATCCTCGGTCCAAACACTGGCACCTCCTTGACTATGTTAGAGTCAGAGCCCAAGAATACGCCGACGTCCGTGTAATATGAGACACGAGAGGTACGGATCACTGTTGGACAGGCCATCAATTAGTGAGGTCAATCATGTACCTGCAGCTTGCTCCGCGACACCGCAAACACCCGAAGACTAAGCGAAAGCGGTACAGCGTCAGAGCACGTAAAGACCAAGCCAGCTGCAAGATGTTTCAGTAACACCTGTCAAGAATTCTCTAACTTGCTTGATAACACCATTGACATTCAAGAGCACTGGGATCAACTTAAAAATACCATTCACAATGCATGTGCTGAAACCATAGGGTATTCCACTCATCGGCACCAAGACTGGTTTGACGAAAACAACGAGGAAATCCTAGCATTCATTCAACAGAAAAGAAATTCATTCTGTCACTGGCAAAATGACTTCTCTAACCAGTGAAAATATGAGGTTTATCACCCGCTCAGAGCAGGGTCCTGGGGAAGCCAGAGGGTCCTGCCCCATAACTTCGCAGTCAGACGTGACTCTCAGCCAGCCAGTAAAACAGAAGGTTTATTAGACGACAGGAACGGTCTAAAACAGAGCTTGTAGGTGCAGAGAACAGGACCCCTCAGCTGGGTCCATTTTGGGGGGCAGTGAGCCAGACAACCCCATCTGCACTTCACTCCATGTCCCCAGCCAGCCCAAACTGACTTCCCCACCAGCCCCTCCTCCTCTGGGCTTTGTCCCTCTCCCGGGCCAGGAGGTCACTGGATTCCTTTGTTCTCCAACCCTTTAGGTCTCACCTTGTGGCGGGGGGGGGGAAGGGCCAGGCCATCAGTTGCCAGGAAACAGGGTGTCGGCCATTCTCTGTGTCCAGACCCTGGCTCACACCTGCCCTCTAGGGCTCTGCAATGATCATGCACCCTTATCCCACCACCTAGATACTTAAGAACTGCATAGGGGAAACTGAGGCACCCCCACACTATTCAGAGGAAACATTAAGAACAGTCCTACTTTGTCACACAGCCCAGAATGATGTTTGCTTCTTTTGCAACAGCATTACACTGTTGACTCATATTTAGCTTGTGATTCACTATGAGCCCCAGATCCCTTTCCGCAGTGCTCCTTCCTAGGCAGTCATTGCCCATTTTGTATGTGTGCAACTGATTTGTTCCTTCCTAAATGGAGTACTTTGCAATTGTCTGTATTGAATTTCATCCTGTTTACTTCAGACCATTTCTCCAGTTTGTCTAGATCATTTTGAATTTTAATCCTATCCCCCAAAGCACTTGCAACCCCTCCCAGCTTGGTATCATCCTTTATAAGTGTACTCTCTATGGCATTATCTAAATCATTGATGAAGATACTGAACAGAACCAGACCCAGAACAGATCCCTGCTGGACCCCACTTGTTATGCCCTTCCAGTATGACTGTGAACCACTGATAACTATTCTCTGGGAACGGTTTTCCAACCAGTTTTGCACCCACCTTTTAGTAGCTCCATCAAGGTTGCATTTCCCTAGTTTGTTCATGAGAAGGGCAGCCCTCAGTTTGGCCACTTTTGCTAGTGGCTCAAACCGGCCATTCACTCAGCTAACCTCATCACTGGCTAGCATGGGGAAAAGGAAAGAGAACAATCCCCGCAGTCTCCTAGTGGGTCGGGGGACAGGCCAGGGACCTTCCCCTTTGGTGGGACCCACAGTCGAGGTCAACTCCTCCTGTATCCAATAGGGAGTTGTGGGGATGGGGGGACCCCAGGCTTGCCCTCTACTCCAGGTTCCAGCCCAGGACCCTGTGGATCACAGCTGTTCACAGTGTTTCGTGTAACACCTGTGTGATAGCTACAACTCCCTGGGCTACTTCCCCATGGGCTCCTCCCAGCACCTTCTGTATTCTGACCACAAGACCTTCCTCCTGATGCCAGATAGCGTCTGTACTCCTCAGTCCTCCAGCAGCACGCCCTCTCACTCTCAGCTCCTTGCACACCCCTCACTCACAGAAATGAGCTCCTTTTTAGATCAGGTGTCTTGATTAGCCTGCCTTAATTGATTCTAGCAGCTTCTTAATTGGCTCCAGGTGTCCTAATTAGCCTGTCTGCCTTAATTGGTTCCAGCAAGTCCCTGATTATTCTGTAACTGCTCCTGTTACCTTACCCAGGGAAAAGGGACCTGCTTAACCTGGGGCTAATAGATCTGCCTTCTATCACTCTCTTGTAGCCATCTGGCCCGACCCTGTCACATATCTCCCTCCACTCCCAACTCAACACCATGGAGTTTGGCAACTTGGGACGTCAGGCAGTGTACCTGTGACAAGCCATCTGCATTGCCATGGTGGCTTCCAGCGTGGTGTTGTATGGTGAATTGGAAAGGTTGTAGGGACAGGAACATCTGGTCACCCTTGCAGTCTTCTCTGTATTTCGCGGCATCCACTGGAGGGGTGCATGGTCGGTCACGGGAGTAAACAGTCGTCCCAGAAGGTAATAACGTAGTGTTTCCATGGCCCATTTCACAGCTAGGCACTCTCTCTCAACAACAGCATACTTCTGCTCTCTCGGGAGAAGTTTCCTGCTGAGGTAGAGGATTGGGTGTTCTTTGTCTCCGACCATCTGCGATAGGACAGCTCCCAATCCTACTTCAGATGCATCTGTTTGTAAAATGAATTCTTTGTTGAAGTCTGGGGCTATAAGCACGGGGTTACTGCAGAAGGCTGTCCGTAGATCCATGAATGCTTTCTCTGCGGCATCTGTCCACTTCACCATGTTTGGACCCCGGGCTTTTATCAGGTCCGTCGGGGACTTGCTCTGGTGGCAAAATGGGGAATAAATCGCTGGTAGTACCCCACCACACCCAGGAATGCCCGATTGGCTTTTTTCCGATTCGGCCGGGGCCAATTTGGATAGCCTCCAGTTTGTTCAGTTGGGGTTTGACCATGCCCCTTCCTACAATGTAGCCAAGGTATTTAGCCTCGGCTAGCCCTATAGCACACTTGGCTGGGTTGACTGTGAGGCCAGCCCGTCTTAGCGTGTCCAGAACCGCTTCCACCTTTCTTAAGTGGGTTTCCCAATCAGGGGTGTGAATAATCACATCATCCCGGTATGCCGCTGCGTAACTGGTATGGGGCTGCAGGAGCTTGTCCATAAGACGCTGGAAGGTGGCAGGTGCCCCATGTAGTTCAAAAGGAAGAACAGGATATTGAAACAGACCCTCTGGTGTAGAGAATGGCGTCTTTTCTTTCGCCTCTTTGGCAAGTGGAATCGGCCAGTATCCCTTTTTTATATCAAGGGTGGTCAAAAATCAGGCACTGCCCAGGCAGTCAACTAACTCATCAATACAGGGTGTGGCGTATGCATCAAATTTGGATAGCTCGTTCAGTCAGTGAAAGTCATTACAAAACCTAGTGGTGCCATCGGGTTTGGGCACCAGCACAATCGGGCTCGAACATTGACTGTGGGACTCTTCAGTGACTCTCAGCTCCAACATCCTTTTTACCTCTGCCTTGATCTCCCTTTTTGCCGCTGGGACCCGATAGGGCCTTAAAGTTACCTTTGCCCCAGGGTCTGTGATAATGTGGTGATATGCTTCCGTGCTCTGGCCTGGTTTGGTTGAAAACGTCCTGGTACTGGTTGATCATCTCAGTTACCTCCTTCTTCTGGTTCGGTGTCAGATCAGGGGATATCCTGATCTGCTCCTGCAAGTTATTTCCCTGGATCTGGGTCTCTTGGGCCACTACACACGCCTTTCGCTGGTGCCAAGGCTTTAAGAGATTAATGTGATAAATCTGTTCTTGTTTCCGGCTTCCTGGTTGCCGCACCTTGTAGGTTACTTCCCCCACTGGTTCAACCACCTCATACGGCCCCTGCCATTGGGCCAAAAGCTTGCTTTCTGCCGCGGATACCAACACCATCACCTGATCCCCTGGTTGGAACTGTTGGACTTTTGCCTGGCGATTGTAATGGGTTCGCAGGGCCTCTTGCACCTTTTCCAAATGTTCCCGTACCATAGGGGTGACCCGGGCTATCCGGTCTCGCATCTGCAACACATGGTCAATTATATTTCTCCCCTCATTGGGTTCCTCTTCCCAGATATCTAGTATGCCACGGGGGTGGCATCCGTATAATCACTCAAAGGGGGAAAACCCAGTTGAGGCCTGAGGTACCTCCTGGATTGCGAACATAGGGTAGTACGGTGTCCCAATCCTTCCTGTCCCGACTTACCACCTTCCATATCATTGCCTTGAGGGTTCGGCTAAACCTTTCTACCAGCCTATCGATCTGTGGATGATAGACTGAAGTCCTCAGGATATGGTTATGGAGCAGCGTACAGAGGTCCTTCATTAGCTTTGACATAAACGGGGTTCCTTCGTCTGTTAATATCTCCTTTGGTAGCCCCACTCGGGCAAAGATCCCCACCAGCTCTTTGGCTATCATTTTAGAGGCCGTGTTCCGCAGGCGGACGGCTTCTGGGTAGCGAGTAGCATAATCCAGAACGACAAGTGTATATTGGTGGCCCCAAGCCGTCTTCTCCAGGGGTCCCACTAGATCCATGGCTATTCGCTCGAAGGGGACCCCTGTGATGGGAAGGGGTACTAACGGTGCCCTCAACTGGGGACAGGGACTGTGTAGCAGACACTCCGGGCAGGACGCACGGTACCTCCGCACTTCTTCATGTACTCCGGGCCAGAAGAACCGTCGTAGGACCCATGCCAGGGTCTTCTCTACCCCAAATGCCCCCCAAAAAGATGACTATGGGCCAGACTTAATACAGCATTCTTCCGCCCGCCCACTTCCTGGATCCCAATAGGATCACTCTCCTGTAGCCATCTGGCCGACCTTGTCACACCCCCTATCTACAAGGCTTGTTACCCTGTCAAAGAAAGCTATCAGGTTGGTTTGACATTATTTGTTCTTCACAAATCCATGCTGACTGTTACTTATCACCTTATTATCTTCTAGGTGTTTGCAAATTGATTGCTTAATTATTTTCTCCATTGTCTTTCCGGGTACAGAAGTTAAGCTGACTGGTCTGTAATTCCCTGGGTTGTCCTTATTTCCCTTTTTATAGATTGGCACTGTATTTGCTCTTTTCCAGTCTTCTGCAATCTCTCTTTTGAATTGCTGAAGGAGCACTCAAGGGGGATCAGGCCATTGCAGTGTATCTGAACTAATTCTTTGCATCGGTCTTCATGGCTGAGGCTGAGAGGGAGATTCCCCAACCTGAGCCATTCTTTTTAGGTGACAAATCTGAGGAACTGTCTGAGATTGAGCTGTCATTAGAGAAGGTTTTGGAACAAATTTATACATTAAACAGTGACAAGTCACCACGGCCAGATGGTATCACCCAAGAGTTCTGAAGGAACTCAAATGTGAAATTGCAGAACTACTAACTGTGGTATGTAACCTATCATTTAAATCAGTTTCTGTACCAGATGATTAGAGGATAACTAATGTGATGCCAATTTTTAGAAAAGGCTCCAGAAGTGATTCCGGCAATCACAGGACGGTAAGGCTAATTTCAGTACCAGGCAAATTGGTTGAAACTCTAGTAAACAACAGAATTAAGAATGATTAGACACCGAGATGAACATGATTTGTTGGGGAAGAGTCAACATGGTTTTTGTAAAGGGAAATCCTACCTCACCAATCTACTAGAATTCTTTGAGGGAGTCAACAAGCATGTGGACAAGGGGGATCCAGTGGATATGGTGTACTTAGATTTTCAAAAGCCTTTGACAAGGTCCCTCACCAAAGGCTCTTAAACAAAGTAAACTGTCATGGGAGAAGAGGGAAGGTCCTTTCATGGAGCAGTAACTGGTTAAAAGCTAGGAAACAAAGTGTAGGAATAAATGGTCAGTTTTCAGAATGGAGAGAGGTAAATAGTGGTGTCTGTACTGGGCCCAATCCTATTCAACATAGTCATAAATGATCTCAAAAAAGGGGTAAACAATGAGGTGGCAAAATTTGCAGATGATACAAAGCTACTCAAGATAGTTTAATCCCAATCAGACTGCGAAGAGTTACAAAGGACCACACAAAACTGGGTGACTGGGCAACAAGACAGCAGATGAAATTCATTGTTGGTAAATGCAAAGTAATGCACATTGGAAAACATAATCCCAACTCTACATATAAAATGATGGGGTCTAAATTAGCTGTTACCACTCAAGAGAGAGATCTTGGAGTCATTGTGGCTAGTTCTCTAAAAACGTCCACTCAACGTGCAGTGGCAGTCAAAAAAAATTTTAAGCAGAATGTTCTACACATTTGAACATCTGGGGAGCTAGCCTCAGCATATTGCTATAGCAAAATGGGCTAGGGTTAAAATAATAAAAAAAATATGAGAAATTCTTATGCACCCCCCTGATTTCCTTTTCCTCTGCAGAGTTTCCAGTTTTCACACCTGACGTGATCTCCCATCTGGAACAAGACAAAGAGTCGTGGCTCCCAGATCTCCTTGATTCAGAGGAAAGAGGCACCCTGAGAGGTGCCTGCACAGGTGAGGAATCATGAAATCAATTCAAAACCTGTCCATGTCTGAAGGAAACAGCTGGGATTCCTGACAGAGACTTTGTGAGTTGTCCGAGATCAGAATTGTCCCCAGCAGGTTTGTATCCTCAGGGCAGATGTCGCTCATGACTTCCTACCCATCCTGAGTGACACCTGGCAGTAACTCCCTCCTTCACCTCCCTTCCCCCTGAGTGTTTGGATGGGATTTACAGGCAGAATTGATCCCCTTATGTCTGCTGGACAGAATTTAGGGAAATTCAGTCCCTGATTTATGTCCATCTCTCCAGCACTTATTTAGTTGACCGTGACTGTGAAATGCTCAGGGAGATTAGAGAGGCTATAAAAATAAAAAACTCAATAATAATGGGAGATTTCAGGTATCCCCAGATAGATCAGGTACATGTCACCTCAGGACAGGATGCAGAGATAAAGTTTTTGACACCATAAATGACTGCTTCTTGGAGCAGCTAGTCCTGAAACCCACCAGAGGAGAGGCAATTCTTGATTTATTCCTAAATGGAGCATGAGATCTGGTCCAAGAGGTGACTCTAGGTGTATCACTTGGTAATAGTGACCATAATATAATTAAATTTAGCATCCCTGTGGAAGGGGGAAAACACTAAAGAAGCCCACCATAGTAGCATTTAATTTCAGAAAGGGGACCTACACCCAAATGAGGACGTAAATTCAACAGAAATTAAAAGGTACAATCTCAAAAGTGAAATGTCTGCAAGCTGCATGGCAACTTAAAAACACGACAGTGGAAGCTCAAATTAAATGTATATCCTAAATTAAAAAAATGTAGTAAGAGGACCAAGAAATTGCCACCGTGTCTAAACTACGAAGTAAAAGAAGCTCTTAGAGGCAAAAAGGCATCCTTTAAAAATTGTAAATTAAATCCTACTGAGGAAAATAGAAAGGAACGTAAACTGTGGAAAGCCACTGTAACCATTCCTTTGTGGGTCACAGCTGAGAATACCCAAATTCAAGACAAACTGCTGAGAAACAGGGCAGAACATAAACTGTAGAAAGTGTAAAAATACAATCAGGCAGGTAAAAAAAGAATTTGAAGAGCAACTTGCCAAAGACTCAAAAAGTAACCAGGAAAAAAAATTTGAAGTAGCACGAAGCTTGCTAAACAACCAGGGGGCCGCTGGATGGTCAAATTGCTAAAGGAGCACTCAAGGACAATAAGGTCATTGCAGAGAAACTAAATGAATTCTTTGCATCAGTCCTCGCAGCAGAGGATGTGAGGGAGATTCCCAAACTGGAGCCATTCTTTTTTAGGTGAGAAATCTGAGGAACTGTCCCAGATTGAGGTGTCATTAGAAGAGACTTGGAACAAACTGATAAATTAAACATCAGTAAATCCCCAGGATCAGATGGGATTCACCCAAATGTGAAATTGCAGAACTACTAAGTGTAGTTTGTAAGCTATCATTTAAATCAGCTTCTGTACCCAATGACTGGATAGCTAATGTGACACCAATAAAAGGCTCCAGAAGCGATCTTGACATTTACAAATCAGTAAGCCTAACTTCAGTAAAAGGCAAATTGTTTGAAAGTCTAGTAAAGAACAGAATTGTCAGACACATGGATGAACACGATTTGTTGGTGAAGAGTCAACATAGCTTTTGTAAAGGGAAATCATGCCACACTCATCTATTAGATTTATTTGACGGGGTCAACAAGTATGTGGACAAGGGTGAGCCAATGAATACAGTGTACTTAAATTTTCAGAAAGCCTTTGACAAGGTCCTTCACCAAAGGCTCTTAAGCAAAGTAAGCTGGAAAGGGATAAGAGGGAAGGTCCTCTCATGGATCGTTAACTGGTTAAAAGATAAGGAAACTGGTTAAAAGACAGGAAACAAACTGTAGGAATAAATGTTCAGTCTTGAGAATGGAGAGAGGTCAATAATGATGTCCCCAGGGGTCTGTATTGTATCTGCGCTGTTCAACAGATTCACAAATGATCTGGAAAAAGGGGTAAACCGTGAGTTGCCAAGATTTACAGAAGATACAAATTTACTCCAGACAGTTAAGTCCAAAGCACACTGGAAAGAGTCAGGCCTTGTCTACACTATAAAGTTTTGACACCAGAATTACAGTTCTTAATACACTGACTTCTCCCTGAAGCCTGGGCCAGTCTCCTCTGATGAAGCCTTTGTCTTCTCACCATTCTTATTGCCTCCAGCATCGGTGGGGGAGGAGAAAGGCCAAGTAATGATGCCACCGTCCCTTATTTTCTTCCCTCAATCCATGTGCTTGGAAAATATTAGCCCAGACATGTCCTGGTGGGCTTTGCTGAGTCACTCAGTTGAGCAATCCCCCCGGTGTGGTCTCGTGCAACTGAATCATTGAGTTGAGCAGTTCCCATTGTGTGATTCTTGGGCAGCCCTCACTGACTTGTAAATCCCTTGATTACAACTTTCCTGCTGGGAGTGGTTTGCCTTCTTTGTATGTCACTAGCAAGGAAACAAACATACAGCAAAATTTCATACCTTGAGACACACTCGCGATGTCCGTACTTTGACAGAACAATGGCTTTCAGCAGATCATGACCTTCCTTGTGATATCTTACAAGGCATACTTTGTACAAAACATATCAGAATTACATGACCGTGGTGAATATGGGGGTTCCGGGGTGCTGCTTGGAGGTATAAAGTGTCACACTGAGATATAAAGTTATATTTAGAACAAGCTCTCTGGATTAACTTTTTTTTTTTAATCTAAAATTTGGGATCTATGAAGAAAACTCAGAGCCAGAATGGTTATTGCATCAGATACCCTTAGAAGAGGATAGAAAGAGCGAAAACATATTTTAAATGCCACCCACTTCACTCTAAAATATTCTAGAAGCTGAGGGATCTGGTCTAGAATTTGATGAACAAAACACAAGTTAAAATGTATTAAAGTATCGAGGTACATGATGAGATAGTTCAGAGGATTAGCAATGGCACCTTTACCTTTAGGTCACCAAGTTGTAGGCTTGGCAGAATTTAATTTTTATTAGGGCCGTCAAGTGATTAAAAAAATTAATCGCAATTAATTGCGCTGTTAAACAATAATGGAATACCATTTATTTAAATATTTTTGAATGTTTTCTACATTTTCAAATATATTGATTCTAATTACAACATAGGATACAAAGTGTACCATGCTCACTTTATATTTATTTTTTATTACAAATAATTGCACTGCAAAAAAACAAAAGAAATAGTATTTTTCAGTTCACCGTATACAAATACTATAGTGCAATCTCTTTATCATGAAAGTTGAACTTACAAATGTAGAATTATGTACAAAAAATAACTGCATTGAAAAATAAAACAATGTAAACCTTTAGAGCCTACAAGTCCACTCAGTCCTACTTCAGCCAATCGCTCAGACAAACAAACTTGGTTACAATTTGCAGGAGATTATGCTGCCTGCGTCTTGTTTACAATGTCACCTGAAAGTGAGTACTGGCATTTGCATGGCAGTGTTGTAGCCAGCAACACAAGATATTTACATGCCAGATGCGTTAAAGATTCATATGTCCCTTCATGCTTCAACTACCATTCCAGGGGACATGTGTCCATGCTGATGACGGGTTCTGCTCGATAACGATCCAAAGCAGAGCGGACCAATACATGTTCATTTTCATCATCTGAGTCAGACGCCACCAGCAGAAGATTGATTTTCTTTTTTGGTGGTTCGAGTTCTGTAGTTTCCGCATTTCAGTGTTGCTCTTTGAAGACTTCTGAAAGCATGCTCCACACCTTGTCCCTCTCAGATTTTGGAAGGGACTTCAGATTCTTAAACCTTGGGTCCAGTGCTGTAGCTATTTTTAGAAATCTCGCAGTGGTACCTTCTTTGCGTTTTGTCAAATCTGCAGTGAAAGTGTTCTTCAAATGAACATGTGCTGGGTCATCATCCAAGACTGCTATAGCATGAACTATATGGCAGAATGCAGGTAAAACAGAGCAGGGGACATACAGGTCTCCCCCAAGGAGTTCAGTGACAAATTTAATTAACGCATTATTTTTAACAAGCATCATCAGCATGGAAGCATGTCCTCTGGAATGGTGGCTGAATATGAAGGGGCATACCAATGTTTAGCGTATGTGGCACATAAATACCTTGCAACGCCAGCTACAAAAATGCCGTGTGAACGCCTGTTCTCACTTTCAGGTGATGTAAATAAGAAGCAGGCAGCAGCATCTCCTGTAAATGTAAACAAACTTGTTTGTCTTAGCGATTGGCTGAACAAGAAGTTGGACTGAGTGGACTTGTAGGCTCTAAAGTTTTACATTGTTTTTTTTTTTGAGTGCAGTTATGTACCAAAAAAAAAAAAATCTACATTTGTAAGTTGCACTTTCATGATAAAGAGATTGCACTACAGTACCTCTATGAGGTGAATTGAAAAATACCATTTCTTTTATCATTATTACAGTGCAAATATTTATAATATAAAGTGAGCACAGTACACTTTGTATTCTGTGTTGTAATAGAAATCAATATATTTGAAAATGTAGAAAAACATCCAAAATATTTAATACATTTCAGTTGGTATTCTATTGTTTAACAGTGCAATGAATCGCAATAAGTTATTTTAATCGCGATTAATTTTTTTGAGTTAATCGCGTGAGTTAACTGCGATTAATTGACAGCCCTAATCATTATTTTTATTTTTTCATAATTTCAAATTATTTAAGCTTTTTTTTTCTTTCAATTTTGATGGTTTTAAGTTTTCAGAATTCTGTGAAAATAAAGGTTTTAGGCATTTTTTTTTTCAATTTTATCAGTTTATATTTTTCAGTTGCAGGAAATTATGCTGGGAAGTCAGACAATAGTTAGTTAATGGTAGTAGATGTTGAGATTCAGAACGCTAAAGCTTTATAACTGTTAAAACTGTCAACATCACATGTTAAAATATATAAGGTCAGTATCCTTACACCAAACTCTACATTCTCCAACAGCATTTTTCTTATTTTGCCTATCTGAAATGTTGATTGTTGATGGAAATATTTTGGTTGGTTGTGTGTTGACAGTGAAATTGATATGTATTGATAAAAATTGAATCCTTCCAATCTGAATCTACTGGAATATGTTCTTAATATAAAGCATGTGAGTAGTCTCCTTGAAACCCTAGGGATTAGGGATTGCCAGAACATGAGGAGCGTCTGGCACTGCCTCTTCCACTGCAGCTAATTTCCAACATGGTTGAGTCTCCCCTTTTCCATTCCTGTTTCTGCCAACAGGGGATGGGATGCTGAGTGAGAAGGAGGAGCAGAAACCTCAGCAGGAAGATGCTGAGCAAGAGGAAGTACCCTGGGTATTATTGCAGATATCTCAAGAGGATGATTCCAGGAGTCATGAGCAGAGAGAAGGTCATGAGAGTCAGCACAGTCCAGAGAGGAAGCAGGGAAACAAGCCAAGGGAGAAAAGGAATAAATCCATTTATAGTTGGGCATCTCACAAATACCTCAAGCAAACCACAGCCCAGCAGAAAATCCACCCAGGGAGAGAGAAACAACACATGTTCTGAGTGTGGAAAAATTTCAGTAGGCGCTCAGTCCTTATTAAACATCAGAGCATCCACACTGGGGAAAGACCCTATGAATGCTGTCAGTGTGGGAAAAACTTCACTCAGAGCTCATCCCTTATTAAACATCGGAGGATACACACCGGAGAGAGACCTTATGAATGTTGTGAATGTGGGAAAGCCTTCACTCAGAGGTCCTCCCTTATTAAACATCGGCGAATCACACAGGAGAGAGACCCTATGCATGCTGCGAGTGTGGGAAAAACTTCACTCAGAGATCATCCCTCATTACACATCAGAGGATCCACACAGGGGCCCGATCCTATGCATGCTCTGAATGTGGAGAAAGTTTCACTCGGCGCTCAAACCTAATTGTACATCAGAGAATCCACACAGGAGAGAGACCCTACAAATGCTGTGAGTGCGCGAAAAACTTCACCAACAGCTCCTCACTTATGAAACATCTGAGAATCCATACGGGAGCCAGACCTTATGAATGCCACGAGTGCGGGAAAACCTTCACTCGCAGTTCACACCTCATTGCACATCAGAGAATCCACACTGGAGAGAGACCCTATGAATGCTGTGAGTGCGGGAAATCCTTCATTGACAGCTCAGACCTTATTAAGCATCAGAGAATCCACACAGGAGAGAGACCTTACGAATGCAGTGAGTGCGGGAAAACCTTCATGGACAGCTCAGACCTTACTAAGCATCAGAGAATCCACACGGGAGAGAGACCCTATGAATGCAGTGAGTGCGGGAAGAGCTTCACTCACAGCTCAGCGCTTATGACACATCAGAGAATCCACACGGGAGAGAGACCCCATGAATGCTGCGAGTGCGGGAAAAGCTTCACTCAGAGCTCGGATCTGATTAAACATCAGAGAATTCACACAGGCGAGCGACCCTATGGATGCCCTGAGTGTGGAAAAAGCTTCACTTGGCGCTCGAGCCTAATTACACATCAGAGATTCCACACAGAAGAGAGACCCTACGGGTGCCGTGAGTGTGGGAAAAAATTCTTTGTCAGCTCCGCGCTTAGGGAACATCAGAGAATCCACATGGGAGCCAGACCTTATCAGTGCAGTGAGTGTGGGAAAAACTTCACTCGCAGCTCGAACCTCATTAGACATCAGAGGCTCCACCCAGCCTAGAGACACTATAAATGAGGGTGGGAAAAGCTTCTATCAGACCTCAGCCCTTACTTACCACCAGAGAAGTTGCAAAGGAAACAAACACCATAATAACCTTATTTAAGGCTGACAATTTTTATTTATTTTTTTCCTAATTCCCTTTTAAAGACTTTTTGAACTATTTGCATCACGTGATCTTGGGTCCCCTAGATGAGTTGCCCACTTCTCTCTTTTGTAGCTTGCCCTTCTTTGGAATGAATCTAGTGCTCCTATCTATCACCTCCTTTGTTCTATGAGTCGTGGGAGCACATCTCCCTCCTACCAGGAATGTCCATGAGCTCCAGAGGACACGGGTGACCTAAACTAGCTCCATTGAGATAAAATTACCTGGGCCACATCTCCACTCAGATTTCCCCTGGTCTTAGCTAGCTTGATGTAAAACCACAACTATTCTTGCAGTAAAGCCATAGCCTGTGTATAGTAGCTGGGGGTATCTAGCAGGTGTACTCAGAACCTCACCAGTGCTCCATCAGTTTTCCTTGTCTAAACAGCCCTGGAGCATCTCATTTCTACTATTCCTCCCACTGCAAAGTGATTGTTAGAGTCACCAAGTTCCCCTTTTGGCACCGATTCCCTCTGATACTTATTTATTCTCACATTGCCGTGGCTTGTGCTGAAAATCAGTTTATTTTTTGTACTGTTTTCTCACTTAAAATATATTTAATTATAGCAAATCCTGTGACACCCATAGACAAGAGCGGGGGCTGTCGGAGGGATTCCCTCATTTCCCATCATCTCAGCAGTGTTTCCGCCTGTCTCAGCTGTGTAGAGTTTATCTTATTTCCGTTCTTTCCCTCCACCTCCCATAGTTCCCCAAGACACAGTGTTCTGATCTCTCCGTGCTTGGAAATCATGGTTCGATTTCTTAGATCCTAAATCAGACTCGTTAGGTTTGGAGGTGAAAGAGTCACATACCCGGAAGGAGAATGTTTAATGGATCTAGAAAAGTGTGATCGTTCTTAGCTTAAACCCTATTTTTCGTCTATTGGCAAAGACAATTTTTGTCTTTTTCCTTCTGAGTTGGGATTGTTTTTGGATGGGGAAACTGGCTGTTTTTTCACATTATGTTGATGCTAAAACTTTCCCAAGTCACATAACTCAGTAATTGTGAGACAGCATGGAATAAAGCAGGTTTCAGCGGATAAGAGGAGAAGATGATGGGAAAATCTGCTGTCCTGATTCTGAGTCATCAGGTGTCTCCTGCTCTGGAATTTAACTTTCTATGACATCAAAATTGTCTTACAGCTCTGTGAGAGGTGGGTTTCTCTCTCCTGAAGGTGTTTGGTTACATAAATGGATATTGGTTTTGTTTGATTGAATGTAACCGATTTACTGGGGACTTTGAGCCAAATGACCATTTGGTAAAATAGTCTCTATTTATTATTAATTTTTATTATTATTGCTTTGGCTATTATCCCACTCTGCCATGATGACATGGAGAAAGTTCAAGTGCAAGTCAATGAACCTGAGGGAATACTCCAAGCTATTGGCTATGCTAACAAAGAAAGAAAGAGTCGTGGTTTTAAATCTCCACTCTGAAACTCTGATTAACAGCACATCCTTCGATGCTATAAACTGTTCATTGAGAACTGTTAGATTTCTGCTCATTAACCCCTGTTAAGGGCTGTGTCTGTGTTGGGGGATGAAAGAGAAGGATTTACCACACAAGAGTTCAATCGAAGCAGGAAGCTTGGATTGGCTTTGAGGTTGCAGTTTAAATACGAACAATTTATTTGGTTTCAGTATTGAAATAGTTAACGAGCTCAATGTGGATTGCACGGCATGGGTGAAGTTCTCTGAGGTTTACAACTAAATGGACAGCTGCCTCCTTGGGTTCCTGTTTTAGGATTTATAGGGTTGATGGTCTGTTGTATTAATCTGATTATTTGGCTAAATTGATAACACGACTGCAATGCAACAGCATTGTTAATGCATTGATTTACTGATTTTGACGTTAACATAAGTGTGTTCACTCAATGGTTAGTTTAGTCATGTATTCAGTAGCTTAATCTTAGTGAAGTGTGTTCTTGATTTTTTTTTTTCAATTTAATAAAATGTGTAAAGGGGAATTGGAACCATTTCTTTCAATAAGCAACGTGGAGCAGAACTGCAGAAAATCAGGGTGGAGATCAGCGAGTCAACCTTGAATTTCCATCTGAATTAACCCTTTGATTTTCACAGGGGAGCAGCCAAAGGGAGCCCCCATCTCAGATCCAGCTGCAACTGGAGGAGCTCTGGGCATCACAAGGGAAAATGAGGTCCCCCACCCACCAGGTTTTTGGGAATTGGGTGGGGTAGAGTGTATGACTTAGATGGGGTCAGTGAGGTGGGGAGAGTCTCTGGGTAGTGGCAGGTGATGGTGGCTTGCTCTGCAGTCTCTGTCATGGCTAGGTCCAGCCTGTGCCCCACTCTGGCTGGCTGTGCCTAGTCAGGCCCAGCTGAGGTTGGGGGTCTAATTTGAAGGGTTGTTAATGGAGGTGAAGAGCCTGTACGGTTCAGTGAATGTGATGCTGGCAAAGTAAATGCATGTGTGTTAACAGGGCATATTGGGGCATTGTGGGGGGAGACAGAGTTAAGGTTGTGTGGGCAACCTTAACTATGCATTTCCTGGATTTCAAAAGTTTGAATTTTGCTGAAGTTGAGGTTCTGAAAGGAACAACATCTCACCAGGCAAACTCAACGAGGCATTGAGCAAGTTTTTTTACCTTTAATTAATAGAAGCAGGGGAGGTCCTGCATGCCACCTGGATATTAACCAGGGATTAAGGCCTACCAGAAGGCTAGATAGTTGAAAAGAAAACAGTGAAAATGCCCATCAGCAAAGGCTTCCTTAAAACAAATACATCTGTGTTGGGTTGGACCCGCCATTCTGTAACACCACCTGATATACTGGGATTTCACTGAGCTCTCTTGCTCCACTGGCCTGGGTTGCCACTCCCTGTTTTGCTGAATTAAGCTCTCTGACCTCTTGCAGCACACACACAGGTGGGGCCACACCCAGTTGCAGCCACAGACTGATGTCAGCTCTGTGTGAGAGGACTTCCCCAGTACTCCCCTTTTTGGAGATAAACCCAAAATAATAATGTCTTGCACTGTATAGAAATATCTTCACAGTGCAAGCTCATAAAAATCCGCCCTCTTCCTCAAAGTGAAGAGAGATGTGCACAACTTCTTGCTCCCCCATTAGAAATTACATAAACTGAGTTTAATAATAAACAAAATAAATGTATTAACTACAAAAGGTAGATTTTAAGTGGTTAAAGGGATAGCAGACAGAACAAAGCAGATTACCTCAATATATAAACAAAAGCTGCAAGCTGAGCATAATGGCATACAGAGTACACTTATAAAATTTGTGGACAATACCAAGCTGGGCGGGGTTGCTTTGGGGGATAGGATTAAAATTCAAAATGATCTGGACAAACTGCAGAAATGGTCTGAAGTAAATAGGATGAAATTCAATAAGGACAAATGCAAAGTACTCCACTTAGGAAGGAACAATCATTTGCACACATACACAATGGGAAATGACTGCCTAGGAAGGAGTACTGTGGAAAGGGATCTGGGGTGTCATAGGCACAAGTTGCCTTGGCTTTTCCCGGGTTTCATACACAGGCTAAAAACCCTTCCAGCCTGGGACCGTCACTTCCCGCAGGTCAGTCTTTGTTCCTTGGGTGTTTTCAGGTGTGTTGTTGTAGGGAGAGTGAGGACCCCTCATGTTGTCATTGTCCCTCTTTTATATCTTCCCCCCACTTGCTGGAAAGCTTTTTTGCTGTGACCTGGGTCAAACAGTTCCCATTATGTAGAGCTATCTCTGAGAAGTTTCTGTTACTCTCAGTTTCTAGGGTGATCCTTATGCTTGTGTGCATTTCCTCAATCAGCCACTAACATTGTTTGGCCTCCTTTAACTTAGCACATTTGAAATACAGAGACATGGTCAATATTCCCAGCTTCAGATACAAAAATGATACATGCTTCAAATTGGATAAACACATTCAGTAAATCATAACCTTTCCAATGAGACCTCACATGGGCCATCTTGCATGAAGTTCATCTCGGTCATATCATATCCATATCATAAGCATATTTCCATGAAGAATATGGAGTGTAATATCAGAACATCCCTCTTACCTTTTCTATTATAGGTGGAAAGTAGCAAGAGAAAGTGACTGAATGCCTGTCTCTACGACAGTGACCATGACTTTGCGTGCTTCCTGTTTAGCAGGATTTAAATAATTTCTCAAAAGGGACGCTGAAGCAATATCTGTAAAAAAGTCCAATTCATTCCAGTGAATGATGACATGTAATTAGCTCTATTTCAACGCAGGCACTTGAAATTTAAACTCACATGCTACAATGTGGCAAAAACATTTGTTTTCATGTGGATTTTGAGGTACATGATGCACCTAATTAATTATGATCACCGGGCACCAGCTTCTAAGACATACACTATTATCACCCACATACACAACCATAGATTCATTTGCAAATGGATTAATAGCATAGTGAAATTTTCCCTCTGTTATTTCTAAGCACACATCCTGTGGCTGCAGGGTTCCCAATTCCACCCGTGGGCCTCTTGTGTTACCCATACTCTGGGGTCCAGGGGCTCCATCACTGTTTGATTAACATTAAGGCCCAAGGCTGCAATAGGGGAAAGCCGCCTTATTTCTGCTTCTGACATGACAAGACAAATATAGTGATTTCTCCTGACCTTCTATCATAGGTAAAATTTACCATTTTCTACCAGGATTGCAAATCTCTCTAAGTCTGGGTGGAATTTTTTCAAATAATGCTTTTAATTTCCAGTGGGAGTATCCAGATCACACAGTCTCGAATTATGTCCTTTACCACATCAATAATCTGAAGCTGCATTTGCCAGACCCAAGGAAAATTACTCTGGAGGGCACCCACAGCCTGCAAGAGGCAGAGGTGTTCTTTTTTGGGGATTGTTCCCATTCCTCTAAAACCTGTCCCACCCCATCCTGCGTGGAGCTTAGCTGATCTAAGGATACTCTGAGCGGGTGTTGCTAAATCCTTCAGGTATTTCTCTACTGCATTCATTTTATTTGCAACCACCACTGGATTGATACTACCACCCCTACCCCCAATTCAGTCGCTCCAAAATGCTCCCTTTTCATTCAGTCCTTGGCCAGTCAGGGGACATCATGAAAATTAATCCAATTTTTCCAGCCCTCATATAATGGCTGGACAAACTTTCCGGAGTGGGGTTCTAGTGCCAAGAAGCTTGCTAACCTTTTTCAGGGTGTGGGTTGGATTCATCTCCAAATGCTTCTTTACAGTGGTTTGACCTACATGTGCCCTAAGCAAATTAATTGCAGGTGGTTCCAAAATCCACACTTCTACACTTCCACACTTTCTACAGCTTTTACTCCATGGGGTCCCTGGAGGAGCCATTTTCCCATCATGTTGGGCTGCATGTTAATAACTCTTTTACCAAGGCACCATTTAACCACCCTATTATCCAAACAACCATTGTGTCCCTGTTACAAATTTCTTGAGAACCCAGAGCCTCCAAAGTGCAGGGCAAAACAATCTCCCCTTCATAGAATCATAGAATATCAGGGTTGGAAGGGACCTCAGGAGGTATGTAGTCCAATCCCCCGCTCAAAGCAGGACCAATCCCCAACTAAATCACCCCAGCCAGGGCTTTGTCAAGCCTGACCTTAAAAACCTCTAAGGAAGGAGATTCCACCACCTCCTTAGGGAACCCATTCCAGTGCTTCACGACCCTCCTAGTGAAAAAGTTTTTTCCTAATATCCAACCTACATCTCCCCCACTGCAACTTGAGACCATTATTCCTTATTCTGTCATCTGGTACCACTGAGAACAGTCTAGATCCATCCTCTTTGGAGCCCCCTTTCAGGTAGTTGAAGGCTGCTATCAAATCCCCCCTCACTCTTCTCTTCTGCAGACTAAATAATCCCAGTTCCCTCAGTCTCTCCTCATAAGTCATGTGCTCCATAAGTCCTTCCCCGCCTGGTGTCACTATCGGTAGTCTTGCCTCCTCCTGACTTTCTCGTCCAGTGTTTGGGAATGAAAGGGATTGTTTCAGCCTAAAATAAATTGCCTTTTCCCCCAGTAATGTTCGCTTGGGGATGTCGGTCCACAAATGTAAACATTTAGGCTCACGATTATGAAAAAGACTACCAATTCCTCTCCACTGGCAACCCCACATATTCAACGTATCATTATAAAGGCGTTTCACTTCTAAGTCTGTATCCTGACTTTATGCTGGGGGTGGAAGTGGCTGGCTGCAGGTGGAATTGTATGGTGGACAGTCAAATTGGTATTCCCATTCAAAATTTCCACGGGCCCATTATATGACAAAAGCCATGGCTGGGGCGATTTAGTTGGGGATTGGTCTTGCTTTGTGCAGGGGATTGGACTAGATACCTCCTGAGGTCTCTTCCAAGCCTCATCTTCTATGATTCATGACACACAATTTTCTTGGAGATCTTTCAGAGTCCCACAGTGTTGTCTGTTGTGGAATCATTTATATCACACTCTGCTGTCCTCCAGGGGAAGTTTCCCTGTGCCTCGAACACAAAACGTTCCAGATTCACACCACCAGAGAAGTAGGCCTGTGATCCAAATTCCAGCAAAAACAGCACACAGCCTTGCATCCTTTCCGAGGTCTGCCAATATCCATACAATTAGTCATCTAAAACACAAAGCAAAACAAAACTTTCCCCCGTCCCTATATCGCGGGCGGTACCACCAATCATTTAAGCGAACAATAACTTCTATTCCACCCTAGCTGGGTGTGAATCACCCTCCGCCTTCTCTCTTCCTGCCACCCCCTTTTGGGAAGGGGCTCTGCAAATTTTCACTGTGCTTTGAGTGGCCTCTTGCAAGTCAGCAAATTCCTCAGTCCGGATTTGCTTAGGGCTGTCCCTCTTCCAACATGTCAGCTGCGAGGAATAAAGCCACTTGATTATGTTTTTCTTCTCAGATGGAATTTCTAGCTGATAAACAGTGGGACTTGATTTTTTGCAAATTCTTACAATTCTCGCCCAAACTGGACTGAGAGCGCGAGCTCTTGCCTTAACCAGTCGGTAAATAATCATATCCGTATCTGCCAATCCTGGGGGATTCAGAATTGGACCCAGTATCTGCTGCATTTTTCGAGCTTTTGCTCCTAAGGCCACTGCCTGTGAGCGCTAGCCTGTGACCTGCCTGTAAGTGCTAGCAACAGCTTTTTACAGCTGATGCATCCACTGGACCATAAGGACCCGGGGTTTCAAGTCATCGGATGGTGTACCATCCACCCACAACTGTTCTGGAAGATGCATGTCCATTCCAGTCATTGCTTTCAACAGGGTCACTCCATGAAAGGCCACACATTCACTTATGGGCATGAGAATAAATGGCAATCTCTGGCCCCAATCCTTTCCTTGTTGGTTTACATCTTTTCTAAAAGCTGTTTCAAGGGTGTTGTTAGACGGTTCTACCTGGTCTGAACTCTGGGTGTCCTGCTGTGTGCAATCTGTTTAGTCCCGAATGCCAGACAAATCCCGTGTATGATATCCCCAATGAATTGGGGTCCTTGGTCCGAATCAGTTCCTTTTGGAATATCCCACTTCGTTATTACCTGATCACTCAGCACATGTTGTTTGGGCTGAGTTATTTCTGGTAGGGATTGCCTCCATCCGTTGGTAAATGGATCAACAATTACTAAACAATATTGATTGACCCTGGCTGTTTTTATGAAAGCACCAATGTAATCAAGCTGCAATCGAGCTCAAAGTCATAGAGTCATAGAAGATCAGGATTGGAAGGGACCTCAGGAGGTCATTTAGTCCAACCCCCTGCTCAAAGCAGGACCAACACCAGCTAAATCATCCCAGCCAGGGCTTTGTCAAGCTGGGCCTTAGAAAATTCTAAGGATGGAGATTCCATCACCTCCCTAGGTAACCCATTCCAGCGCTTCACCACCCTCCTAGTGAAATAGTGTTTCCTAATATCCAACTTAGACCTCCCCCACAGCAACTGGAGACCATTGCTCCTTGTTCTGTCAGCTCTCCTTTTTGCTGCCTCACCAACTCGGTTATTCCACTTCACTTCCTCAGTTCCCTTCTTATGAACGTGTCACTTTTTCCAGATGTATTACTGTCTCACGAGCTTCTGCTAATGTCCACATGTGTGCCAGCTTGTCAGCACACATTAGGGTTTTTCCATCCATAGGCTTAATATCGCTCTCTTTCCACTCGGGAACCCAGTCCACCAGGGATCGGAGGACCCAATCTGAATCCTTAAAAATGGCTACCTTCTGCGTGTTGGGGGTATTCTCAAAGGCTACGGCTCTAGCTACAATCTTGGCTGCCTGGGTGGAGCCAGCAAGCACTGTCATTTTAGGACCTCATTGGTGGGTACTTTCATGTGGCTTTCCCAGGGTAGACATAACCATAGGCTTCATTTAACTGGACCATGGCTTCCTGCTGCAGACGGCCCCACTTCCATTCCACCCCATTCTTTAACAAGTCACACAGTGGGGCTGCCTTCTCTAAAAAGCCCTGAATGAAATCTCGGGAGAAATGATCCATTCCCAGGAAGAATCTAAGAACAGTTACATCTGTGGGAGCTTGGCATCTAAGAATCAGCTCCGCTCTCTGTTGGGCAGGGAAATGCCCCTCCTTCCAGAGTCACTAATTTATATGTTGGGAGCACAACTGGGCTTTCCTTAGGATCAAACCTAGTTTCCTGAATTGTTTGGAACTCCCTGTCAAATAGCTCCAGATTCTCTTCCGTAGTCTGAGGGCAAACCAGGATATCCTCCACATAAGACATCACAGTGTCTCTTTCAGGCAGCCTGTCCTTCATCTTCTCTACACGGGCACAACAAATAATAGGCGCATTGTTCCAGCCCACAGGCACCCTGGCAGAGCACAACTGCTTCCTGTGAAAGGTAAAAGTTAATTTGCACTAGCTGTCCTGGTGTAAAGGGATAGAAGAGAAATCATTGGCCAAATCCAAAACTGAAAATCACTTGGCCCCTACTACGAAGGAGGCCATCATCTCGTGATACTTAGCCACTCTGGGGGCTGTCAGTGGGGGGTCACAGAATTAAGGGGATGAAAATCTACTACCAGCCTCCAGGTCTTGCCATAACTTTTAAGGACCTGCCCTAGGGTGGCGTTATTGGGGCTTGTTTATTCCACTAAGACCTTGGCTTAAGAGCAGGTCCATTGTTTCTTTCAGGCTGGCCTCTGCTTCTTTTGAATACCTATATTGCTTTGGTGATGGGGGATTGGGGCCTGGAAGCAGGATTTCTGCATCAATTTTATCACATTCTAGTTTATTCTTGGCCCACAGCTCCTGATGTTTTTCTGTCATTGCTAAAACTTCTGGGGGCCACATAGGCCACTGCTGAAATCTCCACCAGTTCCCAGGATATGCCAGGAGGCCTTTCCCATAGGTCCCTGTTAGCAAACTAAACTAACACTCTTAATTCTCTCAAGACATCAATTCTCAGCAGCAAATGGAGTCAATTCTCCCTGCCCAAGCGAGACCAGCCTGGAGTTAAGGGCACCACCAGATCTTCTCCATCCTTAGAGGTTTTTAAGGCCTGGCTTGACAAAGCCCTGGCTGGGATGATTTAGTTGGTGTTGGTCCTGCTTTGAGCAGGGGATTGGACTAGATGACCTCCTGAGGTCTCTTCCAACCCTAATCTTCTATGAGTCTATGATTCTCCTCTCACTCCTGCGAGGGTGGGCAGAGATAGCATGGGCCTTCCTAGAAGAGTTCCCTGGAAGGAACAAATGTCTCTGTGACTGGATGCACCACACTGAGAATGCCACATGCAGGGCAGATGGCAAAAATCAGGGTGGACAATTCCCCCAAACTGGTGGTTTAGTCTATAACTAGACTGAGCAATAGAAGAGCTTTTTCTGTACCACACTGGTTGACCAGAGGCCAAACACAGCCCTTTTTAGGCATTCCAGCCCTTCGCTCCTGTCCACACAAACAGGTGTATCATAGAATATCAGGGACCTCAGGAGGTCATCTAGTCCAACCTCCTGCTCAAAGCAGGACCAATCCCCAGGTTTTGCCCCAGATCCCTAAATGGCCCCCTCAAGGATTGAACTCACAACCCTGGGGGTTTAGCAGACAAATGCTCAAACCACTGAGCTATCCCTCCTCCCCTAACAATAATAATAAATTAATTAATTAATAATTAATAGCGTGAGACGCTATTGAAAACCCATTTCACCATTGGTGAGGTCCTTACTAATCCCGAAGGATCAGACACTTACCCCAGGTCAATATGTATCTCAGACCTTACCCAGATATCACGCTGCCAGCCAATCCTTGGTAAATGGACTAAAGATGTATTAATAAAAGGAAAGAAAAGAAGAGGGTTATAAATGGCTAATAGATGACATATATAGAAATGATTGCAAAGTCCTTAGATCAGGTTTGTCATGGAAACCAGTGATGGAATAGATTGCTAGCTTGCAAAAGTCTCTTTGGCAACTTCCGAAAGATTGGAAGGCCCTTAGTCCATTGTTCAAGATACTCCTTTTAGGTGTAAATCCACAGTCTAGAGAATTAGAGCAGGAACGAAGCAAAATGGAGATCTCAGGTGTCTTTTATATCCTTTGCCACGTGCATGGAAATTTACTGTCCAAACAAAGCCCATAGCCCCTGTGTATGGAAAGTTACTGGCCCAAGATGGAGTCACATGAGCATATCCAGGACTGGGTTAACCTTTTGTAGGCTCGGCCCCAAACATATTTGTGGGCAACCATGGGGACAACGGAGCGTGGGGCGGGGAGGTCAGTACCGGGAGCGAGGGGCTGGCCAGGGGCAATGGAGCAGGGCATGGAGGGGGCAAACCTGTTCTGCCCAGCCCAGTGCAAGGGCACTGTTTACAAACCAGCAGCTGCCGAATGCAAAGGGGCCTGCCCGGCGCTGTACTGCCAGCGTGCCCCTTCCTCTCAGAGGCATGCCTGTGTTGTGCCAACAACCCCTGATTCCATATGCCCAGTGCCCCCCCTCCTGCTCAGAGACCCATACCACAAATGCACAGAGCCCTCCATACCACGAGCCCTGCCCAGAGCCCCCGCGACAACGGCCCAGCACCCCACACACAACCTCACTCCCACTAGCGCCCCACCACACAGATCCCCCCAGTCCAGTGTCCTTCCCCACTGCCCCCACACCACAACTACACAGGGCCCCCCACACGCACACCCATTGCCTACATCCTAACACATACAGATCTCCCCCACCACCCAGCACCCCTCCAAACCCCCCACTGCCTAGCACCCCAAAACACACAAACCTCCCCCACTGCCAAGCTCCCACTGCTCCCTCACAGCCCAGCACCCCCCACCGAGACCCACTCCCCCACGCCCTGCCCCTGGCTGCACTCATCAGCCCTGCTGCGAGGTGAGCATGTCTGCCGGTCAGAGCTGTTACCCTAAGAACAGGTTCAGGGATCCTGGAGGAGCCCTCCTAGGGCTTACTTCTGTGTTCCCGCAAGGTGAAAGGAGAGGACCCGCCCTTGTGAAATGGCCAGGATTTACCAGCCATCTCCCTATGCCCTTCGGGGAACCTTTTAGAACAAACTCAATCTGTTCTCCCTTGGGAGGCCACGGGGCCAGCCTTCCCCTCCAAGGACTGACACCCAGGTAGTACTTTTCCCAGACAAAGTGTAACCAAGGGATGTGGTGAGTGCGGGACATGTTTCACTCGCAGCTCAAATCTCATTATACGCAGGGCCGGGCAAACCACTAGGCGAGCTAGATGGCCACCTCGGGCACCAAGTCATTGGGGGTGGCCAAAAGCGCGCTCCGGGGAGGCAGTGGAGTGGAGGTGAGCTGGGGCAGGGGGGCGCGGGGAGGGCCACCTGCAGCAAGTAACGGGGAGGTGGGGGGGACGGTGCACAGGGGCACTGCTCCCCGCCCCAGCTCACCTCTGCCCCGCCTCCTCCCCTGAGCACCGTCCCTGCTCTGCTTCTCTCCCTCCCAGGCTTGCGGTGCCAAACAGCTGATTGGCGCCACAAGCCTGGGAGACGGGAGAAGTGGAGCGGCGGTGGTGTGCTCGGGAAGGAGGCGGAGCAGAGGGGAGCTGGGGGGGGAGCTGCCACATGGCTCTTCGGGCTGAGGGGCAGGAGGGGGCGGCAGGGAGCTGCCGCATGGCTCCCTGGGCCAAGGGTGGGGGGGGGTGGCATCTGGGAGCTGCTGCAGGGGGGGCACCTCAGGGCAGGGGAGGTGGGCTGCAAGCTGCCGCAGGGCTCCCGGGCGGGGCGGGTGCAAGGTGGAAGTTTCATCTAGGGCGTGAAACATCCTTGCACCGGCCCTGATTATACATCAGCAAACCCGCACAGGAGAGAGACCTTATGAGTCTCTCTCCTGCTTATTGCACATCAGAGAATCCACACTGGAGAGAGACCCTACAAATGTGGTGAGTGTGGGAAAAGCCTCATTCAAAGCTCAGACCTTGTTAAACACCAGAGAATCCACAAGAGGGAAAGACCCTATGGATGCTCTGAGTGTGGGAAAAGCTTCACTTGGTGCTCCATCCTTATTACGCATCAGAAAATCCACAAAACTGGACACACTACTCCAGATGAGGCCTCACCAATGTCGAATAGAGGGGAACGATCACGTCCCTCGATCTGCTGGCAATGCCCCTACTTATACAGCCCAAAATGCCATTGGCCTTCTTGGCAATAAGGGCACACTGTTGACTCCTATCCAGCTTCTCATCCACTGTAACCCCTAGGTCCTTTTCTGCAGAACTGCTGCCGAGCCATTCGCTCCCTAGGCTGTAGCGGTGCCTGGGATTCTTCCGTCCTAAGTGCAGGACTCTGCACTTGTCCTTGTTGAACCTCATCAGATTTCTTTTGGCCCAATCCTCTAATTTGTCTAGGGCCCTCTGTATCCTATCCCTGCCCTCCAGTGTATCTACCTCTCCTCCCAGTTTAGCGTCATCTGCAAATTTGCCGAGGGTGCAATCCCCACCATCCTCCAGATCATTAATGAAGATATTGAACAAAACCGGCCCGAGGATCAACCTTTGGGGCACTCCACTCTATACCGGCTGCCAACTAGACATGGAGCCGTTGATCACTCCCCGTTGAGCCGACAATCTAGCCAACTTTCTATCCACCTTATCGTCCATTCATCCAGCCCATACTTCTTTAACTTGCTGGCAAGAAATACTGTGGGAGACCGTGTCAAAAGCTTTGCTAAAGTCAAGGAAGAACACGTCCACTGCTTTCCCCTCATCCACAGAGCCAGTTATCTCGTCATAGAAGGCAATTAGATTAGTCAGGCATGACTTGCCCTTGGTGAATCCATGCTGACTGTTCCTGATCACTTTCCTCTCCTCTAAGTGCTTCAGGATTGATTCCTGGAGGACCTGCTCCATGATTTTTCCAGGGACTGAGGTGAGGCTGACTGGCCTGTAGCTCCCAGGATCCTCCTTCTTCACTTTTTTAAAGATGGGCACTACATTAGCCTTTTTCCAGTCGTCTGGGACTTGCCCCGATCGCCATGAGTTTTCAAAGATAATGGCCAATGGCTCTGCAATCACATCCGCCAACTCCTTTAGCACTCTCAGATGCAGCGCATCCGGCCCCAGGGACTTTTGCTCGTCCAGCTTTTCTAAATAGTCCTGAACCACTTCTTTCTCCACAGAGGGCTGGTCACCTCCCCATGCTGTGCTGCCCAGAGCAGTAGTCTGGAAGGTGACCTTGTTCGTGAAGACAGAGGCAAAAAAAGCTTTGAGGACATTAGCTTTTTCCACATCCTCTGTCACGAGGTTGCCTCCCTCGTTCAGTAAGGGGCCCACACTTCCCTTTCTTCTTGTTGCTAACATACCTGAAGAAACCCTTCTTGTTACTCTTAACATCTCTTGCTAGCTGCAACTCCAGGTGTGATTTGGCCTTCCTGATTTCACTCCTGCATGCCCGAGCAATATTTTTATACTCTTCCCTGGTCATTTGTCCAATCTTCCACTTCTTGTAAGCTTCTTTCTTGTGTTTAAGATCAGCAAGGATTTCACTGTGAAGCCAAGCTGGTCACCTGCCATATTTACTATTCTGTCTACACATTGGGATGGTTTGTCCCTGTAACCTCAATAAGGATTCTTTAAAATACAGCCAACTCTCCTGGACTCCTTTCCCTCTCATGTTATTCTCCCAGGGGATCCTGCCCATCAGTTCCCTGAGGGAGTCAAAGTCTGCTTTTCTCAAGTCCAGGGTCCGTATTCTGCTGCTCTCCTTTCTTCCCTGTGTCAGGATCCTGAACTCAACCATCTCATGGTCACTGCCTCCCAAGTTCCCACCCACTTTTGCTTCCCCTACTAATTCTTCCTGGTTTGTGAGCAGCAGGTCAAGAAGAGCTCTGCCCCTACTTGGTTCCTCCAG
The DNA here is from genome assembly GCF_009764565.3 of Dermochelys coriacea. Classification (NCBI taxonomy): domain Eukaryota; kingdom Metazoa; phylum Chordata; order Testudines; family Dermochelyidae; genus Dermochelys; species Dermochelys coriacea. The sequence continues at coordinate 4,931,102 of NC_050095.1, read as the reverse complement.
CACTTGCACCAGGAAATTGTCCCCTACACTTTCCAAAAACTTCCTGGATTGTCTGTGCACCGCTGTATTGCTCTCCCAGCAGATATCAGGGTGATTGAAGTCTCCCATGAGAACCAGGGCCTGCGATCTAATAACTTCCTTGAGTTGCCGGAAGAAAGCCTCGTCCACCTTATCCCCCTGGTCCGGTGGTCTATAGCAGACTCCCACCACGACATCACCCTTGTTGCTCACGCTTCTAAACTTAATCCAGAGACTCTCAGGTTTTTCTGCAGTTTCATACTTGAGCTCTGAGCAGTCATACTGCTCCCTTACATACAATGCAACTCCCCCACCTTTTCTGCCCTGCCTGTCCTTCCTGAACAGTTTATATCCATCCATGACAGTGCTCCAGACATGTGAGTTATCCCACCAAGTCTCTGTTATTCCAATCACATCATAATTCCTTGACTGTGCCAGGACTTCCAGTTCTCCCTGCTTGTTTCCCAGGCTTCTTGCATTTGTCTATAGGCACTTGAGATAACTCGCTGATCGTCCCTTTTTCTCAGTATGAGGCAGGAGCCCTGCCCTTTCGCGTGCTCCTGCTCGTGCTTCCTCCCGGTACCCCACATCCCCACTTACCTCAGGGCTTTGGTCTCCTTTCCCCGGTGAACCTAGTTTAAAGCCCTCCTCACTAGGTTAGCCAGCCTGCTTGCGAAGATGCTCTTCCCTCTCTTCGTTAGGTGGAGCCTGTCTCTGCCTAGCACTCCTCCTTCTTGGAGCACCTTCCCATGGTCAAAGAATCCAAAGCCTTCTCTCCGACACCACCTGCGTAGCCATTCGTTGACTTCCACGATTCGACAGTCTCTACCCTGGCCTTTTCCTTCCATGGGGAGGATGGACGAGAAGACCACTTGCACCTCAAACTCCTTTATCCTTCTTCCCAGAACCACGTAGTCTGCAGTGATCTGTTCAAGGTCATTCTTGGCAGTATCATTGGTGCCCATGTGGAGAAGCAGGAAGGGGTAGCGATCCGAGGGCTTGATGAGTCTCGGCAGTCTCTCTGTCATATTGTGAATCCTAGCTCCTGGCAAGCAGTAGACTTCTCGGTTTTCCCGTTCGGGGCGGCAGATAGATGACTCAGTCCCCCTGAGGAGAGAGTCCCCGACCACCACCACCCGCCTCCTCCTCTTGGGAGTGCTGGTCGTGGAACCCCCATCCCTAGGACAGGGCATCTCATGCCTTCCAGTCGGCCGAGTCTCCTTCTGTTCCCTTCCCTCAGATGTGCCATCTAGTCCACTCTCCACATTAGTACCTGTGGAAAGAACATGAAAACGGTTACTTACCTGTATCTGCGTTTCTGGTACATGGACGCTGCCCTTTCTTCTTCTGGAGGTCACATGCTGCCAAATTTCTTCACCGTCCTCCTTTCCCCGCAATGCAGCCTGCTCTGAAGCTTCAGAACGTTGTGCCCGTAGAAGCATATCCTGACGTCTGTCCAGGAAATCTTCAGTTTCTCTTATGCAACGCAGGATCGATACCTGTTGCTCCAGACCTTGAAGGAGACCAGCTTGTACTTTGTACTGCACTTACACAGACACCCGCAGGCAGGGACACACCCAACTGCATTACATGAATGCTTCTCCCAGCCACTCATGACCTAACTACAGAGATGGTCCAGCCAATTCTCCCCAGCCTTGCTTCCCAGAATCTTGCCCGGGGTCAGAAGCCTGACCAGTGTAAGTTCATTACCCAGTCTGCCTCTCCATCAATGCGGGGAGGCTATGCAGCAGCTTTTGTAAACTGAGCTGTGTATCCCAGGCACTTCAACCAAAATACAGTGTTTTAAATAAACTATAAAACAGGTTTATTAAGTACAGAAAGACAGATTTCAAGTGATTATAAGTAGAAAGCATAGAGCTCGAAGTTGGTTAGCAACAAAATAAAATAAATGTGCAGTGTGAGTTCTATAAACGACACTGGATTTAAATCAAGCAGTGTCTCACCCTGACAGATGGTATAGTTCAATACACAGACTGGGACTCTCCTCCAGCCCGGGACCACACCCCACCGGTGCAGTGTCTTTGTCCTCCAGATGTACTTCCAGGTATTGAGTTGTGGAGCGGGGAGTGAGGCCAAGCCATTATGTCACTTCCCCATTTTATCGTTTCTTCCAGCTTGCTGGAAAGATCTATGCTTGTGACATGGATGTCTGCCCTGCACCCGGGCAAGCAGCCTCCTATGCCTACATGCTTTCTGATAAGTCTTTTGCGATGGCCAGTGGGAGAGTGGATTCCTATTTCAGTAATGAACAGATAGCAAAACTTCCTGCAGTCCCATACAATGCTAGCACATGCAATCCAGCAGAATATTAACGTTCAACAGCTCGAGACTTTTAAAATGATACCTCACAAGGCAGACTTTGTGCAAAGCATGGCATAATTATGACAGTGGTGAATATGGGGGTTCCAGGGTGCCGTTCTTTGGCAGTTCGACGTCTCTTGTGAGTTTTTACGCAGAAAAACCATTTTCTTTGCATGGATCAGTTGGTGTCGGTCCTGCTTTGAGCAGGGGATTGGACTAGATGACCTCCTGAGGTCTCTTCCAACCCTGATGTTCTGTTCTATGATGCATGAACAGTAAAACCTGTCTCTTGTCCAAGCCCGGGCACTATATTCCATTGAAACTTTCTCTCCTTTAAAAGGAAATACCGGGCAAAGAGAAGGGATGTGGGCACCTTCTGCCCTGCCAGTGAAATGTTCACTCTCCTGTTTCTTTATGAGGCTGTCCTTTCATGGAAAGTCTGGAGTGGAACCAAAGGCTGAGTTGAGTGGAAAGAAAGGAGCAACCCACCCCGATAATCTCAGCGCTCCGGTGACAACCTGCGATCGGAATCACTGCTGTCCTGCAGCTTGTAATAGGAAATGGACAGTCTGAATGGTCAAGGTCTGAAACGAAACACGATCTCCAGCAATGCTATTAGCCACAGTCTGCTTTAATCATGCTCAAGATGGAATAGAAGTCAACAAAAATTCTTGCTATTTAGCTGTGGCACAATGGAGGGAGGTGGGAATTGTGTCAGCAGAGACTGGGGTGCGGCGGGGTTCAGGCAGGGCCATGGCAGCAAGCAGTGTGGAACCAGGGAGGACTCTGGAAGCGGGTGTGAGCCGGGGACTGCTTGGTGCTAACTGGCATCTGGAACATGGCCTGCCCAGGGTTTTACAGGGATCTCCTGGGTCAGATATCTGCATAATAGTTCATGGGTGCCAGATTTTGGGGGGGGGGCAACTTTAACTATGATTGCAGGGACTACTTAGGCACCTGAAAACTCTGTTTTTTTGTTTTGTTTTTTTGCAGATAACTTAGAAATTAGCTTACACAAGCATTGTATTTAATTCCTATATAAAGAAAAAAAACTCAATAAATATTAGACCCACTCACCTCTAATACTAAAGTGTTCTGACATCTTGTGACATGTCCCTTCAGGGATACTGAGTAGGTTTAAAATGTTAATGTCTCTTCTTATTTTGTTACTAACTTTTGAATACAACAATTGAAGAAAAATCTAGATGACTTTCTATCACATTTTTGCCGTTCCCAAAGCTTGGAATAGATCGTTTAACTTTTGGAAACACCTTACCAAGGCAGGGCCCCGGGAGTTTATACTGCACTTGCCTGGGGCTCTATAGATGTTACCTGACTACAAGTAATAGACTAGAAACTGACTTTCAATGGGAGTGAAACGTATACCTTCAAGTCATTTTCACAGTATTGCCAACCCCAAACATTCAAAAATGATGAATCAGGCTCACTTTAGAGATTATCTTTAAAATCATGAAAGAGCAGTTTCCCCATGGCTCTTTCTGCTCCAAAGCCTCCTACAACCTCACTAATTTTATCATCTGAAATACAAGGAATCATCCTGGCAGGGAAAGAAAAGAACAGAAAGCAGAGAGAAAAAGAAAAAGAGAAAATCCCCAGCCCCACCCCAAGCTGTCTCTCCTCCACCACCCTCCTTTACTATCATCCCATCCCACTGGCCTCTCTCTATGCTGCAGCAATGGACATGACACCAGAGTTTGCTGTGGGTCTGAGCATCAGCACTGAGAGCAAGGAGTCTGTCTCTCTGGTGCTCTCCATGATCCCACTTCTGGCACCAAGCAGGGTGGCCGACTATGAATAAGCAGCCTGATCTGAATGCAAAGGGGCGAGGAGCAGAGAGAGATAGCCAGGAATTACTGAGGGTGGAAGGGAGTTAGGAGCGTGGAAGGGGGGGAACAATGGGAATTAGTGGAGTTCCATAGGGACTGAGCTGGGATTGGATCGTGCAGTCTCTACATTCCCCTGTTGGGAGCAAATAGTTGTGAAATTCCCTGGAAAACTGTGAGCCTCTTCCCTCTCTAATGACCAGGCTACACACAGGTTAACAACCTACTACTGCTGCTTCTCCATTAGTTGAGCAGGCAGAAGTCTATGTAGGGTCCCTCAGTGCCGATCACACACATCCACTTGACACCAGGAGGTCAATACAGCTTATCGGAATCGAATTTCTATTTGTGCAATTTTGCTTTCTTAAAAATAGAAGACATGAGATATAAAAATGTCCATCCCCTTTCTTGTATGTAATTTGCTAGGTAGGAGAAGAAGGGCTTTGTCTCAGAAGAAAATCAGCAATGCTACCATAGGCGTGCGCACTAATTCGGGCAGAGCTCGGGGTGGGTGGTGGGGCTGCGTGCTCCCGTGGGGCAGCGTGCCTGGCTGAGCCAAACGCTGCTCGGTGCCTCATGGTTGGGGGGGGCTGGGGGGTTGGATAAGGGACAGGGACAGGGAGCGGGGGGGGGGGTTGGATACATAGGTGGCGAGATGTGCCGTGGTGCCCAGGCTCCACGGTTTGGCAGCGTGGGGCGCTCTCCCCTCTGGGGCAGCTCCTCCCTCCCCGGCATCCCCCCCTCCCAGAGCTGACACGGTTCCCAGCTGTGGTGGTGGGGGGGTGCCAGAGCTGCCTGACCGTGCCTCCCCAGCAGGGACGGGGAGGGAGCTGCTGGCAGAGAGAGCAGCAGGAGTCTGTCCAAGTCAGACACAGGTGGAGGGGGGCATTGTGGGAGCAGACAAACAGATGGAGCCGGGGGCAGGAAAAAGGAGCAGCAATGGGCACCCCAGGGCTGGCATAAAATACACAGTACAGAGGGGGCTTCCTGGGGTGGGGGTATAGCAACACTCTTTCCCCCCACAGACCAGACCTGGGCTGCAGCTGGCTCTGTCCATCACTCCCCCCCCACCCCACAGAGACCCACACAACCCTCTGCCCCCCTGGAAAATCCCCACCAGCCCCTGTGCCCCCATCACCCCTCTCCAGAGAGCCCCCCCAATGTGCCTCCAGAAACAGCTCCCCTGCTCCCGAGCTCCCTACAATCTCCCCCTTTGCCTTCCCCCTCCTCATTGGCCAGGAGGCTCCCAGACTGTTGGCCACCAAGGCCAATGGGAGCTGCAGCCGAGGCGGGGGGCCTGCTTGCAGACTCAGACCTGCCTGGCCGTGCCTCCACAGCACGGGGAGGGGGAGCCACAGGTGAGCAAACCCCGGTCATCATCATCACCGGCCCAGCAATTCTCTGGGTATTTAATTTCACCGAGGCAAGTAATTCAATGCTACTCTTCCTTTCCACATAGTTTGTGGCTTTTCCCGTAAGAAAACTTACCATTTCTTTGCAAAGAAGTCCACTTACAGTTTTCCACTTGAGAAGTATATTTTCTGGTTGTTCATTTATTTTGTTAACCCTGTTTCATAGGGAATTTTAAAAGTCACTTGAATTGTCACTGGGGGTTTTGTCCATTGGGCCAAGAACACAGGGAAGATGTGCAGATTTTTATTTCTGTGGGCCAAACCATGTAGAAATGTAAACGTCGGCGCTAGAAAAGCTCTGCAAGGGTAAGGGTCCCTCAGGAAACTGTCCTCAAGTCATTCCTTCTTCTGGGCATCCCGTTCTGTTGCTCCCTCTTACGGTGATAGAGATCTGTGTCTCCACCCACAGGTGACCAGTTTCCGAGTAGCAGCCGTGTTAGTCGGTTTTCGCAAAAAGAAAAGGAGGACTTGTGGCACCTTAGAGACTAACAAATTTATTTGAGCATAAGCTTTCGTGAGCTACAGTTCACTTCATCGGATGCATCTCCCACAGGGCAGATGCAGAAGACTGGGCCAACCCTGCAGCCGCTCTGCCTCCACCCTTGCTCTCTGTCTGCTCCCTCTACCAGCCCCTTTGGTCTCCCTGGGATTCCCCCTGCCATTTCTCCCTCTGAGTCTTCCTTCTCTGGAGCTTCTCATGAAGTAAAGTTGTCATTACAGGTTCTTATCTCTGTAATGTGATGTATTTATTAAGTGCTAATTAATGCACTATGGGAGTCCCCCTTCAGCTCTCTGCATAAATTGATCCTCTTCTTTCCCTATGTTTTGCCCATAGGGGTTTCTGCAGCCCTAGGGCAGCCAGCAATAACACCTGCACCTTTGCAATGGGGTGAAGGAAGGGGACCATGAGATCCCTATTTATGTGATTTGCAAGACGCGTTATCATTACTCAGGGTACCAAATGTGTTTAAATGATATAAGTGCCTTGTAAAATCCCAAAGCAAGCTCATTTTCATTTCTCATGTAATCACCTCACATACAGTATACACATATTTTTCATTAGTTCTATGAGTGGATTTTATTATTATTAACTAGGTTACTGGTTTTTTTTTTTCAGTGTGGAAAATAGTGTGCTAAATGTTGGCCTTTAAAAAAAAAATATTTCCCTTGGTGCTATGAATGCTACGGTAAGTGATGGAAGCGCAAATGCATCTAACTCAGCTTCTCTTCCACAGCAATCTGTCTGCCCTTCTCTTTCCTCATCCAGCCAGCCCCAGACTAGATTGTCTCAGAGACAAACAAGGGCTGTTTGTCCTGTGACAACCTACAGCTCTTAGTGGTTCTAAGAAATCCAGCAAAAAGAGGAAAACCAGCAGGACTGAAGGGGGACTCCTCTCTCGAAGGTCTGTGTGACCTATGCTTGTGGACTCGGTGTTTCCAAGACCATGTTTACCCATCCACATTGCAGTGTGGGTTTACACTGGTTTGACCCAGATCTCACAGTTGTGTTACAGGTCCACACCGCGCTATGCAGACATTCTGGACATGGGATCTGCAGCTTGGCTTGTCTCCACAATGTTCATTCACAGGGACTTGGACTCGGGTCACACTGGGATTCAGGCTGTGACTCACCCCATTAGCTCCGTCCTAGGACCTGGGTCCTGAGTGCTTGCCGAACCAAGTCAGATTGATTGTATCTGTATAGACTGGGGGCTTGGACTCAACACTCATTTGGAGTCCAGGGTTAGTGTTGCTTCTTCCCATCTTTAGCAGTGAAGGTATTAGGGATGTATTTGTTTTAAAGGAGTCTTTGCTGATGGGCATTTTCATTGTTTCCTTTCCAACTATCTAGCCCTGCAGTTGGCCATCCTAGCTGGTTAATATCTAGTTGGCAACCAGGGCTTCCCCTGCTTCTATTAATTCAAGAGCAAAAAAGCCTGGTTAATACCTAGTTAAGTTTGCCTGGGGAGATGTTGTTCCTTTCAGAACCTCAACTTCAGCAAAATTCAAACTTTTGAAATCCAGGAAATGCATAGTTAAGGTTGCCCACACAACCTTAACTCTGCCTTTTTTCAGCAATGCCCCAATATACCCTGTTAACACACATGCATTTACTTTGCCAGCACCACATTCGCTGAAATGTACAGGTTCTTCACTTCCATGAACAACTCTTCAGATAAGACCCCCAACATTAGTTGGGCCTGATTAGGCACAGCCAGCCAGAGTGGGGCACAGGCTGGGCCTAGCCCTGACGGCTTGCTCTGCAGAGCAAGCCACCATCACCTGCCACTATTCAGAGACTCTCCCAACCTCAGCGACCCCATCTCACTCATCCACACGACCCCACCCAATTCCCAAAAACCTGGGGATGGAGGACCTCATTTTCCCTTGTGATGCCCAGAACTCCTCTGGTTACAGCTGGAGCAGAGATGGGGGCTCCCTTTGGCTGCTCCCCTGTGAGAGCCAAAGGGTTAATTTAGATGGCAATTCAAGGTCGACTCGCTGATCTCCACCCTGATTTGTGGCGGTTCTGGCCCACGTTGCTTATTGAAAGAAATGACTCCAGATTCCCCTTTATACATTTTATTAAACTGAAAAAAAAAATCAAGAACACACATCACTAGGACTAAACCACTGTACGCATGACTAAACTAACCGTTGGGTGAACACACTTACGTTAAGGTCAAAATCAGCAAATCAACGCGTTAACGATGCTATTGCATTGCAATCATGTTATCAATTTAGCCAAATGATCAGATTAATACAACGGATCATCAACCCTCATGAATCCTAAAAACAGGAACCCAAGGAAGCAGCTGTCCATTTAATTGTAAAGCTCAATCCCAGAACTTCACCCTGGCCGTGCAATCGACATGGAACTGTTAAATATTTCAGTACCAAAACCAAATGATTGTTTATGTTTAAACTGCAACCTCAAAGCCAATTAAAGCGTCCTCCTTCAGTCGAACTCGTGTGTGGTTAATCCTTCTAAAGCTTTTCAGCATTAACCACCGTTGCCTATATTACTAACGATATGTGCAGTCATTTTAGGTAAAAGCCCTCTTGTTTGTGCCAATCATTTGTGAAACAGAAAAGGTGTGAAGGAAGGGGACCATGAGATCCCTATTTATTTATTCCTTTCATTTATTCCTAACAAAGCCTAACAAGAACCAGTTAAATTACCAGTGCTTTGGGTTCTAAAACCTATAGGTAATAGATTTGGCGAGCCAACGAGGACTGGTGGAGAGAAGGGGATGATTGGTACCAACGGTTTGTTGGTTGGTTTCCTGTGCAAAAGGAAAGAGCTGTAGGGCAGGGTAGCAACCTGTGATTTAGTCAGCAAGTCAATTTATGAATACATTCCATTACTGGAACTCAGGGCTCAGGCTGGTAGTCTGGTCAAGTTAAAAATAAGATATTTACCCCCCCCCAAATAAAAAGTAATATTTAAAAACCGCTTATTGATTTTGTACAAAAGAATGGTAATGGATTTTGAAAGCCTTTATCGGCCCCGGAGCATTGTGCAGCTCTGTAAGCAGATGGTCACAATACTAATAAATTAAAAAATAAATGACTTAAAGGCAAAAATTAAAAAGCAATGAAAAAATAAAAAACAATATACAGCTCCAGCCTGAAATCAAATTCAAATACCCTCTGCATCACCAGTGTAACTCAGGCCACGCCAATTGTGGGAATGGAATAGTAAGCAAAAAAGTAACAGGTGGAGGGGTCTAAACTAAAGCGTCTAAACTAAAACAGCAAACAATAAAAAGCAAAGGAAAAAAAAAAAGTGACAGCCTTACCAAAAAAATCCCCAAATAAAACCGAGGCAGATCATGGGGAATGTAAAAGACAAAGCTGGGCTCTCAAACACGGTAAAAGCAACCTGGAGCCCAAGGGGGTAACCAAGAAGGGGAAAAAGAACGGTTAAAGGTTAAACCCTTCACCCCTAACCAGGCTAGGGCAGCAGAAAAAAATCGGTTGGCTGGCAAAAATAGCTGACATCCCCGGTCTCACTCCGGCAGAAGTGGTGGCAACCCCTACACTCCTCTCAGATCCAGAACAGGGGATAGGCAGGTGGGTTCCCAGATGCTTTGGCCCACGGGGCCCCACGTCTACATTTGTTGTTGCTCTCTGTACTTTGTTTCTAGCTTATGTTTCCCTTCCTTCCTAAGTCATTCTTCGCAGACTCCTCCCCTTCCAGTTGCTTCTTCTTTCTTCATTCCCTCACCCCAAAAAGCAGTGTAAGTATCCAAAACAAGCAAAAGCCAGCTTTAAAAAAACCCCACAATTAATATGCTTTTAAGCCAAGAGGTTTTAATAAATGTTTAAAAGGCTCTAAACCTACTGCTACAGCATCTGTGCGCGTGTGTGTATGCTGAAACCTCATAAAAATGATTTTAGGTAAAAGCACTGTCGTTTGTACCAATCATTCATCAAACAAAAAGCCCGTCTCCCCATTAATTTATTCTTAACTCCTCCTAAAGAAAAGAACAGAACAGTTAAGTAACCACTGCCTTGGGTTCTAGAAACCCCGGGTAACACTGTCTCTCCCCCACTTGGAGCTCATGGACATTCCTGGCAGGAGGGACACATGCTCCCATGACTCAGAAAAAAGGAGTTCATAGAAAGGAGCACAGGATTCACCCAAAGAATGGTGAGCTAGAGAAGAGAAAACCGGGCAACCCACCTAAGGGACCCGAGAGACCACGTAAATACATCAAATACGTCAAAGAACCTTTAAGAGGGAATTAGCAAAATTATTAAAGAAAAAGAAACAGTTATCATCCCTAGATAAGGTCCTTTTGGTGTTTGTTTCCCTCGCAAATTCTCTGATGATAAGTAAGGGCTGAGATCTGATAGACATTTTTTCCCACACTCAGAGTATCTAGTATCTCTCTATGAGGTGTGGAGCCGCTGATGCCTAATGAGATTTGAGCTCCGAGTGAAGTTTTTCCCACACTCACCGCATTCATAAGGTCTGGCTCCCATGTGGAGTCTCTGATGTTTCATAAGTGCTGAGTTATCTATGAATTTTTTCCCGCACTCACGGCACCCATAGGGTCTCTCCCCTGTGTGGATTTTCTGATGCGTAATAAGGTTGGAGCGCCAAGTGAAGGTTTTTCCACACTCAGTGCATCCATAGGGTCTTTCCCCCGTGTGGATTCTCTGATGTTTAATAAGGCAGGATCTCTGAGTGAAGCTTTTCCCACATTCACAGCATGCATGCGGTCTCTCTCCAGTGTGGATTCGCTGGTGTTTAATAAGGTCTGAGCTGTCGGTGAAGCTTTTCCCACACTCGCCACATTCATAGGGTCTCTCTCCGGTGTGGATTCGCTGGTGTTTAATAAGGTCTGAGCTGTCTGTGAAGCTTTTCTGACACTCAGAGCATTCATAGGGTCTTTCCCCCGTGTGGATCCTCTGATGTTTAATAAGCAGAGAGCTGTCCGTGAAGGCTTTCCCACACTCACTGCATTCATAGGGTCTCTCTCCTGTGTGGGTTCGCTGATGTGTAATGAGATTTGAGCTGCGAGTGAAGGTTTTCCCGCACTCACAGCATCCATAAGGTCTGTCCCCCGTGTGGATTCTCTGATGCTTCTTAAGCGATGAGCTGTCAATGAATTTTTTCCCACACTCACTGCACCCATAGGGTCTCTCTCCTGTGTGGATTCTCTGATGTACAATAAGGTTTGAGCGCCGAGTGAAGCTTTCTCCACACTCAGGACATGCATAGGATCGGGCCCCTGTGTGGATTATCTGATGTCTAACAAGGCCTGAGCTCTGAGTGAAGGTTTTCCCGCACTCACAGCATTCATGGGGTCTCTCTCCTGTGTGGATTCTCTGATGTTTAATGAGGGATGCTCTCTGAGTGAAGCTTTTCCCACACACACTGCATTCATAGGGTCTCTCTCCTGTGTGGATTCTCTGATGCGTAATGAGGTCTGAGCTCTGAGTGAAGCTTTTCCCGCACTCACAGCATTCATGTGGTCTCTCTCCCGCATGGAATTTCTGATGTTTAACAAGGGCTGAGCTGTCAATGAAGTTTTTGCCACACTCACGGCATTCATAGGGTCTCTCTCCTGTGTGTATCCTCCGATGTTTAATAAGGGATGATCTGTGAGTGAAGCTTTTCTGACATTCACAGCATTCATAGGGTCTTTCCCCTGTGTGGATTCTCTGATGTTTAAGAAGGACTGAGCGGCTACTGAAATTTTTCCCACACTCAGAGCATTTGTTGTTTCTCTCCCTTGCCTGGATTTTCTGATGGGCTGTGGTTTCCTTGAGGTATTTGTGAGGTGCCCAACTATTAATGGATTTATTCAATTTCTCCCTTGGCTTGTTTCCCTGCTTCCTCTCTGGACCGTGCTGACTCTCACGACCTTCTCTCTGCTCATGACTCCTGGAATCATCCTCTTGAGATATTTGCAATAACACCCCGTGTGGTTCCTCTTGATCTTCCTGCTGAGGTTTCTGCTCCTCCTTCTCACTCAGCATCCCATCCCCTGTTGACAGAAACAGGAATGGAAAAGGGGAGACCCAACCATGTTGGAAATTAGCTGCAGTGGAAGAGGCAGTGCCAGATGTCCCTCATGTTCTGGCAATCCTTAATCCCTAGGGTTTCAAGGAGACTACTCACATGCTTTAAATTAAGCACACACTTCAGTGGATTCAGACTGGTTGGCTTGGAAGGATTAGATTTTTATCAATAAATAAATACTAATAAATAAATAAATACAAAATAAAAAATAAATGTAATAATGATAATAAATAAATAAAATAAAAGGTAAATGAATAAATACATAAAAAATAAATACAAATAAATATCAATTTCACTGCAAACACAAAAAACAACTAAAAATATTGCCATCGATAATCAAAATTTCAAATAGGGAAATTAAAAAAAATGTCTGAGAACGCAGAGTTTGGCTTAACGATACCGACTTTGTATATTTAGACATGGCATGTTAGAGAGTTTGTTTTCCCAGTGAAAAAGCTTTAACGGTTTGAATCTCAACATCTACTGCCATTAAATAATGATTGTCTGACTTCCCTGCATAATTTCCTGCAACTGAAAACTTAAATTGATAAAAATTGAAAAAAAAAAAAGTCTAAAACATTTTATTTTGCACAATTATGAAAATTTGAAAATTTAAAAATAAAAAAATGGAAAAAAGCTTAAAAATAAGTTGAAATTATAAAAAGAATTAATATAAAAATTGAATTTTGCCAAGCCTACAAGTTGGTGACCTAAAGGTAAAGTTCCCTGACCTCATTGCTATTCATCTGAGCTATGTAGTCCTGTACCTCGATACCTGAATACAGTTTAACTTGTGTTTTGTTCATCAAATTCTAGACCTGACCCCTCAGCTTCTAGAATACCTTAGAGTGAAGTTGGAGGCATTTAAAGTACATTTTTCATCTTGGGCCTTGTTTCCTTCTTTCTACCCTCTTCTAAGGGTGTCTGATGCAACAACCTTTCTGGCTCCGGGTTCTCTTCACAGATCCCAAATTTTAGATTTAAAAAAACGTTCACCCAAAGATCTTGTTCTGAAGATCACTTTATATCTCACTGTGACGGGGCATGCTTTCTCCACACTGGTTCAGCAGGGGTTAACCCCGCTCTGTGGGCCGACGAGGTCACACCCCCTCGACTCCGTTGGGCCTACTCTGGCTGGAACCCAGGTATAAAAGGCAGCAGCTCCGCTCAGTTGGGGCTGATCTCCGAGGAGGGAGGATGCACCTGGGCAGGCTTCTGCCCGAGAGCCGCAGAAGCCCCAGACCATGGGAGCCAGAGGCACCGAGACTCACGCGGATGCCCAGGTACCTACGAACACACAAGGGGGATTAGAGCCACCGGGAAATGTGCAGATTGGGGAACCTGCAGACCCAGAGATGCCCAGACCATGGCATCAGGGACAGGGTAGGAAGTAGCCCGGGGGGACTAGCTGTTGTGCCAGGTGACATCAGCGTGGTACGGCCAGATCACTGATGACTTTTACCACTTACAGGGTCCTGGGCTGGGACCTGGTGGAGCAGGGAGGGCCTGAGTCCCCCTACCCCAGCTACCACCCACCCCATGGTGGTGGTCCACTTCTCCCCATTGACCATCGGGCTATGCAGCCCTGAGGGAGAGGGCAGCCATATTGACTCTGGTCATTGGGCCACAGAGCCCTGAGGGAGGGGGCAGCCGTATTTCCTTTGCTCATTAGATTATTATATAATCCTGAGAGAGAGGGCAGCGATATGGCCTTTGGTCTCTACACTGCACCACCCCAAATCTCAGGGAGATCAGGCGGACTCAGCCACGGGGCAATAACATCCCCTACCCTGCCCCAAAATGGGGACAGGGTGCGCTCGCACCATGACATTCACCTACTCAGGGAGTGCCAGTCCTAACAGTTTACCTGTAAAGTCTGCATAACCATCTACACAGAATGCTTTTAACTTCAAAATAAATAGCGAGCAACTGTTGCGTGGATGGGAGTGGAGGAATGACAGTGCTGGCTTTGAGCCAGCAATAGTGTAGACAGGAGCTCTGCAAGCTTCCTCAGACCGAACCACCAACGAATACTCGTTCGGTCCTACAAAACTCCGGCTGTTTCAAATGCCTTCTCTTGAGCCAGTTGCAGCAAACTGGAACATTGTGGAGCGGGCCAGGATAAAAGCAAACTCCTTTCCATGTTTGATCGGAGATGGATTTTGAACCCACGGCTAAGTGGCTGGCACACCGCCCTGTTGGCAAGTATTGACCTAGCAAGGAAAGAGTTGCATGGGTTCTGCTGACTCCCTGAGGCACAACTGATTAGAAGTCTACGGGAAGTGTGTGATTGTGACCCAATGTGAGTCCCTCCATGCCACGCGGCAAGGGGTTACAAGAATACCCTGATTTGACACGTACATTCTGCTTCAACAAAAAATTCTCTCACGTGAGGTTATAAATGAAGCCAGGGTCATAAGAACGGCCATACTGGGTCAGACCAAAGGTCCATCTAGCCTAGTATCCTGTCTTGCAACAGTTGCCAATGGCAGGTGCCCCAGAGGGAATGAACAGAACAGGGAATCATCAAGTAATCCATCCCCTGTCGCTCATTCCCAGCTTCTGGCAATCAGGAGGCTAGGGACACCTCCACCCAGGGGAGGATCCCTGACCATCCTGGCTAATAGCCATTGATGGACCTATCCTCCATGAACATATCTAGTTCTTTTTGGAGCCCTGTTAGTGGCTTGGCCTTCAGAACATCCTCTGGCAAGGAGTTCCACAGGTTGACTGTGCATTGTGTGAAGAAATACTTCCTTTTTCTTGTTTTAACCCTGCTGCCTATTCATTTTTTTGGATGACCCATAGTTCTTGTGTTATGTGAAGGAGAAAATAATACTTCCCTATTCACTTTTTCCACACCAGTCATGATTTTATAGACCTCTGTCATATCCTCTCTTAGTTGTTTCTTTTCCAAGCTCAAAACTCCAGTCTATTAACCTCTCCTCATACGGAAGCTGTTCCATACCCCTAATCATTTTTGTTGACCTTCTCTGTATCTTTTCTGATTCCAATATATCTTTTTTGAGATGGGGCACCCACATCTGTGCACAGTATTCAAGATGTGGGTGCACCACGGATTTATATAGGGACAACATGATATTTTGTGTCTTATTATCTATCCCTTTCTTAATGATTCCCAATATTGTTACCTTTTTTGACTATCCTCAATGACTCCAACATCCCTTTCTTGAGTGGTAACAGCTAACTTAGACCCCATCATTCAGTATGTATAGTTGGGATGATGTTTTCCGATGTTTATTACTTTGCATTTATCAACATTGAATTTCATCTGCCATTTTCTTGTCCAGTCATCCAGATTTCTGAGATCCCTTTAAAACTCTTCGCAGTCTGGTTTGGACTTAACTATCTTGAGTAGTTCTTTATTGTCTGCACATTTTTTCACCTCACTGTTTACCTCCTTTTCCAGATAACTTATGAATATGTTGAACAGGACTGGTCCCAATACAGACCCCTGAGGAACATCACTGTTTATCTCTCTCCATTCTGACAATTGAACATTTATTCCTACAGTTTGTTTCCTATCTTTTAACCAGTTAATGATCCGTAAGAGAACCTTCCCTCTTATCCTATGACTGCTTACTTTGCTTAAGAGCCTTTGGTGAGGGACCTTGTCAAAGGCTTTCTGAAAATCTAAGTACAGGATATCCACTGGATCAACCTTGTCCACATGATTGTTGCCCTCAATGAATTCTAGTAGACTGATGAGGCATGATTTTCCTTTACAAAACCCATGTTGTCTCTTCCTCAACAAATTGTGTTCATCCATTAGTCTGATAATTCTGTTCTTTACTAGAGTTTCAACCCATTTGTCTGATATTGAAGTTAGGCTTACCGGCCTGTAAATGCCAGGATCTCCTCTGGAGCCTTTTCAAAAAAATTGGCATCACATTAGCTATCCTCCAGTCATCGGGTACAGAAGCAGATTTCAATGATAGATTACATGCCACAGTTTGTAGTTCTGCAATTTCACATTTGCCTTCCTTCAGAACTCTTGGGTAAATGCCATCTGGTTCTGTTGACTTATTACTGTTTAATTTATCATTTTTCCAAAACCTCTTCTAATGACACCTCAAGCTGGGACAGTTCCTCAAATTTGTCACCTAAAAAGAATGGCTCAGGTGTGGGACTCTCCCTCACAATCTCTGCAGGAAAGACGGATGCAAAGAATTAATTTAGTTTCTCAACAACGGCCTTATAATCCTTGAGTGCTGCTACAGTACCTCGATCGTCCAGCGGCCCTCTGTCTGTTTAGCAAGCTTCCTGCTTCTGCTGTGCTTAAAAATTTTGTTGTTGTTACTTTTTGAGTCTTTGGCTAGTTGCTCTTCAAATTCTTTTTTGGCCTGCCTGATTGTACTTTTACACATGGCTGTGACATTATCTGATTAAACTATGACCATATAGATCATTGTTGCAACCACTGTTATATATTTGCAACAAATCTTGTTCAAAATGGGGCATGTAAGATGTCTATGGAAAGGTTATGATTTGCTGGTTATGGTTACGCTATCTGTATGCATATATCATTTTTGTATTTGAAGTTATGAGTGTTGGCTCTACACCTGTATTTCAAATGTTGGCTCCTGGGGTAATGCTCACGAGGTTGTTAGCCAGCGCATCTTGGCGGGACTATTCAAATTGCGTGGCCCATTAGAGGACACTTGATTTACAAGTAGAGATGCCTATCTACTCTTAATGGACTTTCCTGCCAGGACTAAGTGAAGTCATGCATTGACCTGTGACTTGCCTATGTGACTCCAAACTCCATCTTGTACCTGTAATTTTCCACTAGCTGGGCTGAAGGCTTTGTTTGAAACAATGGGTTTCCCTCCACAAGGCAGAAGCTATAAAAGGCCCTGGAAACATCTCCACTGTACCTCTATCCTGCTCAAACCTCTGGACTATGGACTTATACTCATGGGAGTATTCTAACCAATGGACTGAGGACCATCCAGTGATTTGGAAGCAACCAGAGACTTGACTTAAGCCAGCAGTTTAGTCCATCATTGCTACAAGCCTGAACCAATAACTTTGCATTTATTGTATGTATTTGGCTCCTGTAACCAATTTTAACTCTCACCTTTCTTTTTTTTAATAAATAAACCGTATGATTTTAGATACCAAAGGATTGGCAACAGCGTGACTTTTGGGTAAGATCTGAGTTGTATATTGACCTGGGTGTGTGGCTGGTCCTTTGGTGAAATTGGTTTTAAAGAACCACTCCTCTATTAGTCTAGTGTTTTTGGTGGTGATACAAGGCCTGGAATTCCTAAGGAAACTGCTGTTCTGACATTGTTAGCCAGTGTCGTGAAACAGAAGTTTACTTTTGTTGGTTCGGTGTATCTCATGGGAGAATAACCTCCTGTTTTGGGGTATGTCCACTCTATTTCTCAGCAGTTTGTCCAGAATTTGGGTATTGTCAGTTGTGATCCACAAAGGAATGGTTACAGTGGCTTTCCACAGTTTATGTTCCTTTCTCTTTTCCTCAGTAGGATTTAACTTCCTTTTTTCCCCTCTAACAGCTTCTTTTACTTCATAGTTTAGACCATGGTGGCACTTTCTTGGTCCTCTTACTATGTTTTTAAATTTAGGATATACATTTAATTTGAGCTTCCACTGTTGTGTTTTTAAGCTTCCTTGTTGTACCTTTTAATTTCTGTTAAACTATTTTCCTCATTTGGGTGTAGCTCCCCTTTCTGAAATTAAATACTACTACGGTGGGCTTCTTTGGTGTCTTCCTCCCGCCTCGGGGGGAGAAATTTATGGTCGCTACTAATTATTATAGTCGCTACTACCAAGTGATTCACCTACAGTCATCTCTTGGACCAGATCATGTGCTCCAGTTAGGACTAAATCAGGAATTGCTTCTCCTTTTGTGGGTTCCAGGACTAGCTGCTCCAAGAAACAGTCATTTATAGTGTCAAGAAACTTTATCTCTGCATCCTGTCCTAAGGTGACTTGTACCCAGTCAATATGGGGATAGTTGATATCCCCTGTTATTGAGTTTATTTTTTATAGCCTCTCTAATCTCCCTGAGCATTTCACGGTCACTGTCACGGTCAACCAAATAAATGTTGGAGAGATGGAAATAAATCAGGGACCGAATTTCCCCAAAATTCTTTCCCACAGGGTAGGGGGGATCAATTCTGCCTGTAAATCCCATCCAAGCAGTCTGGGGAAAGGCAGGTCAAGCAGGGAGCTACTGCCAGGTGTCACTCAGGACGGGTAGGAAGTCATGAGCGACATCTGCCCTGAGGATACAAACCTGCTGGGGACAATCCTGAACTCAGAGAACTCACAAGGTCTCGGTCGGGAATCCCAGCTGTTTCCTTCAGACACGGACAGGTTTTGAATTGATTTCATGATTCCTCACCTGTGTATGCGCCCCTGAGGCTCTCGGTCTCCTCTGAATCAAGGAGATCTGGGAGCCACGGATCTTTGTCTTGTTCCAGGTGAAAGAGCTCATCAGGTTCAAAAACGGGAAACTCTGCACAGGGAAAGGAAACCAGCTGGGTGCACAGGAGATTTCTCACAAATGTATTATTGTTTTAACCCCAGCTCATTTTGACGTAGCAATACGCGGAGGATAGTGCCCAGATGCTCCAATGCGTAGGACATTTTGCTGAAAGAGGGATTGAACAAACCCCCATCTCTGCTGGGAAAACACACCGCCCGAAAATCCCCCTCAAAAGGGGGCTTAAAACACAGAGACTGTAACTCCATGGCCTAGAAAGTGAAGACTGCAGCCAGCAGGGAAACCACCTACTTCTTTCCAAGAAAGAGAGGACAAGAGAAAAAACAGAGCGTCAGAGGGAAGCTGGGAATAGTGAGCACGGGTTGGTGGGGTTCAGAGGGCTAATGTGCGTTACGCTTTTTTCCTGCATTTTACAAGAGGTTCTCTGGGGAATTGTGCCCACCAAAACCAAAATTTCTGGGCTACAAGCAGTATTTTAAAGTGCTCTAATATCCACAGGCAGATTACAACTTGGTCTGCTCTTTCAAATCTGGCAGCATGCTTCGCTCAGTCTCCATCCATCTCACGCTGACAGGTGTGAAGAGTCACACCCTGAACCAAAAAAATTATAGTCTAGGCCCAGTGAATTAACTTCTTTAACACAGAGTTATAGGGTTGCCAAGTGCTGCCGCGTGTCCTTCCAGAACGTGGAGGGTGACGAAACTTAGAGCTCTGAAAACCAGGGAATGAAGAGTGAAATTAGACCCCATCCCGGCACCATAACCTTAACTCTGCCCCTGCCCCCTAACCCTGGAGCTGGCATTAGCCACTGACTATGGGATAGTAAGGGTGGTAAACAGGTTACTCAACTACTGAGCAAATGGCAGATTCTCTTGGGAGTCTTCAAGTCAAGACTGGATGCCTTTCTGGATGAGTATTTAGTCTAACACAACTCAATATAAAAGTAACAGGAGAAAATTCTATGGTCTGTATTATACAGAAGGCCAGAGGTGATGACCAAATAGTCCCTTGGGCCTTAAAAATCTATGAATTTATAATAGGAGATGAGGAAAGACATGCCATTGTCTGTGTTGTGTTCACAGATGGGAATACCAGCATTTATCTGCATGCTCTCCAGCTGTGTGCAGTGTGTCACATGTAATGATGGAGGGATTAGTTGGAGCATCTTGGCAGAGCTGTGACTGTGACATAAAGGAAGGTGCCTGTGATCCTTGTAGGAGCAAGTCTGCCTCTTTTCAGTGCCGAGTGTTGTAGGTTGCAACAATAAAGGTGCACAAGGGTGTGTTCTTTCCATCCGCATTGTCGGCACTCTGCGGGCACACATGCTAGCCCTCTCCAGGGTTTAGAGAAGAGCAATAGACGGCGATGAGTCAGAAGGAATCATTTGCCAGAGGCTGTGAATGGGCGACAGGGGTTGGATCACTGGGTGATTCCCTGTTCTGTACCGATTCCCTCTGGGGCACCTGGCATCGACCATTGTCGGAAGACAGGACACTGGGCTAGATGGACCTTTGGTCTGACCCAGTGTGGCCGCTCTTACCCCTCCGGGGCAAAGACGTGATGATATTTGGCAAGTCTGTGATAGTAATTGTGAGATATAGGCTCAAGCTTAGTGCCGGTCGGGTGTCAGAAGCTTCTGTTCGCTATGCCGGACCTAAACCCAAGTTTTACCTGAGCCAAGAGAATATGTTAGCCTTTGTGCTGTCCTGCCCTGTGCTCTGTTCCCAGGGTGTTCTGTAGTGAGCAGGGCAGAGTGTTAGTGTGTATGTCATTCGCATGTCGGGGTGATGCTGAAACAGGGCAGAGTTAAGGTTGCATTTTTGGGGTTACATGAACCTTAACTCTGCACTTCTCCGTCTAAGAACCGAGAGGACAGGAATCCTTACCCAGCGAGGTCACATTCTCATAGTTCTCCTGCATGACGTCTCTGTAGAGGGCTCTCTGAGCGGGGTCCAGCAGGGCCCACTCTTCCCTGGTGAAATACACAGCCACCTCCTCGAAGGTCACCGGCCCCTGAAAGAACAAGAGTCCAACACTCAGGACCTGCTGCCCCACTCACAGCCCCACTATTTGTGGGGGAGGAGGGCCAATCAAATGGATACAGAGTCAGAGTTGTCCACGCACAACCCAACCGCCATGGGTCTATTCCTAAAATCTTAGCCCCGGATTTACCAAATCCCAGCAAGTCCATCACACCTTGCCCCCCTCCCTTTCTGCCACCCTATGCACTTCCTGCACCCTCCCACCCTTAGATCAACTCCCCACTTCCTCTGTATTCATTGTCCCTCTGGCTCCTGTGGGAACCCCCCCAGCATCCCTACCTGAGCCAGCTCTGCCATGCCCATTTCCCTTCCCCGGGCAGGCTGGGAGAATTTGGAGGGACCCGGGGATGTTATTCTGCAGCCTGTCAGGGGGAGAAGGGTTATTGGGGGGGATTTCAGAACAGACTTTAGGTCATTCCACGTCATGCGTCTCACTGGCGCTTTCTCTGCAGAGACGTTTTAGACTCTTGCGCTGGGGAAATGCTCGGTCACTCCAGTGTAGACCCCTCCCCTCCCACCAGGGCTAAACCCACTGAGACCCTTTAAACCTGACATTCCCCAGGACGGCCCATTCCCCCAACAGAGCGGGAACTACGCAGAGCTAGGGACCAGGCAAAATCTGTCCAGGGCTGAGACAGGAACTGGATCTGAGCAGGTCAGCACATTGGGGGACAGATTTATTATAATCTTCATCAAAGAAAATCTCACTCCCCCCCTTCCTGCACTTTTAGCCCTCAAGGACACCTATTCTCGGTCAGCCTCTTGAGACACACACATGCAAATGCGATAGGGTCAGCCTTGTGATGGGTTTTATTCTTATTTCGTACGAAATATAAGGGGTTCACACACACAAAAAAGGTGACCCCTTTTGAAGTCCGCATGAAAAGTATGAAAACCATGAACATGCCCTTCAACAGCTCCCTCCTCATTCACATGAATGCGCATAGCTAGTCTGTCTGCCGTGTCCCAGCCCCACTGCTCAGCCCCATGGCTGGGCTCCACCCCTCCTCATGCCTGTCACTTGGCGGCCCACATCTGACCATTTTCACTCACTCATGGAGGCTTTCAGACTCCTCAGGGTCTGGATATTTTGTCCTTGTCCCATCCTATTTCACACCATTCGGGTGGTTGTTCCTTTCCCCAAAGGGAAACACCCCCCTGAGATCTGGATTCGCTCCGAATCCCCATCAGATGTCACAGCAGGAGTGAATCAGCCATGGGGCTCAACCGGCTTCACATTGTTCCACCATTTCCAGGTGCACATCGGGGCGGGAGGCCGTGATGCCCTGCCGTTAACATGGTTATTGGTGTGAAATCTGCCCCCGGCGTCAGAGACAGACACGTACCGGTGTCGCTCCCCAGCTCCCGTCGCAGCGTCTCTAGGGGAAGGAGAGGACGGGAGAGAGCAGGATTCAGACCCTTGCATTCATAGAGAAATCCCCAATGATTATTAATGTAATTGCTTTAAACTACGAGATGGTGACAGGGAGCTGAGGCCAATAACGCAGCCGCTGCAGACAGAGCCAGCCCCACAGGGCGACTCCCATGGGGAAGGGGACTCATGGAGCTGGGGCTGTGAGATGGAGCCCGGAGTCAGTAACATCACTAGAGTCCCCGACTCCTCCCTAGGGCCAGGGTCGCTCTAACCAGAGGAGACGCCACCCCCAGACTCCAACTCACCTTTGAATCCCGGCAGCATCTGCTTCAGGACGGCACTTTTCAGACAGAAATAGCTGAGTCTCCTCTCCAGCTCCGCAAACCCCGGCTCTGGCTTCCGAAACGCCCCGTCCTCCCTGCTGGGGAAAGGAGGAGGGGTGAGAAATGGGCTCTGGGCTAACACAGACTGACCCTCTCCTGCCCAGCAGCCTCCTGCGCCCTACGGGCATCATGTCACCCCCGTGTCGGACCCTGGGCTCCAGTGGGGACGGTTTCCTGGCTGAGGCTGGCAGGCTGGGCCCTGCATTCACCATCACTCAGGGCACCGGGATCCCAGGCAAACCCGAGGGGGAGGAGAAGAGGCTGTGGGAACCTACCAGCAGCTCCTCACTTTGTTGCTTCTCCTTGTCTTTGCCTGCTTCTCTCTCTTTTCCCAAAGGGGCCTGACGCTCTCATGGGGGCTCCTGGAAGAAACAGGCGAGGGGGGTTACACACAGCTGCAAACAGCCTCACAACTGCCAGTTTTCAGGGCCCATCCTGCCCTGCAGAGCCCCTGGGACTCACCGAGACTTTTTTTCCAGGTCTAATTCAACCTCCGTGAGGATGATCTGGGAGGCGATGGTGAAGGGGGTGGAGGGGCAGGTTTTCCAGAGAAAACACAGAATCCCGTGATGAAGTGACAGGGGCGCAGGCCGTCCCCCAAGATAAAAACCTGCGATCTGACCTAATTTGCTACCAGTAGCCGTTACTCACAAGGAAGTTTGTCCTTATTTGCTGACTTGCCCCAAGTTGCTACCTCTCCCCTTTCCCAGCTTCTGGTCCACAGGTAGCAAATTGGGGGGGTACGTCTGTCACACGTTGATACCTCTGACATGGGGGAACTCTTTGGGTTGCATTTGGCCCGGGGGCCCTACTTTGGCCATCACGGGCCCTAAATTAGAAATCACAGTTAAAAAGCCACAGCAAGTGCAACCCTAGAAACAAGGCAGATGTCACTGCTACTACTAGCAGCTACTTACGTCGACAGATTTCCCAGGAGTATTTGCGATTAAAATAGAAATTAAGCAGCACCGCCACCTGTATCTGCACAGCGAGGGGACGGGTACGTGCCGACGGGCTGAAAGGAACGGAAAGAACATTTTCAAAAAGTAATCCGTAAAAAGGGGCAAATGGACCTTGCAAATGGATCCCAAGGAAGGGAGCGCCCTTCGGGGAATCCCAGCCGCTGACCAGACAAATCTGGGAACTGCTCGGAGACTTTACGCTGCCAGAGGCACTGCTCAGGGAGTCTTTGTTTGGGGGGGGGGGACGCAAAATATTTCCCTGAATCACGCCCCCGGCAGCCCCTCCGTGAGTGACAGTAGACAGGCGCGGCAGTGACTAGCCAGGGGGAGGCCCGGGCCTTGAAGCACCCGCCCGTGCTGAGAGGTGCTGTCTGGGGGAGGGGAAATAAAAAAGCCCCTCTGCCCCCACCATTATTGCAAACACGGGGGGGGGGCTCAGCCCCACCACGGTAACTGTTACCCCTCTGCCCCTGCCTGGGCCAGGGTTTTACCTTCTTCCAGCGCCTTTCGCCTGGCTCCCGCACGCCCCCCCCAGCCCTGATTTGACCCCTCAGCCCCTCTCCCAACCCTGCCTCCAGCTGCTAGAAGCCCCCAGCCAGTCAATTGCCACCCCCCTGCTCCCATTTGCCTCTTTTTAACCCCTATAAAAAGCGGTACAGAGACTCTGAGGGCAAGTAAGGGCAGGAGTAAGGGCGGGGGGGCGTGGCGTGGCTTCAGAGGATGTTACTGAGCATGCGCAGTACAACCCAAGTCGCCAATTCTGCCAGGGAGCAGATTGTTACACCCCCCAACCCGCTGCAGAGCTTCCCACGGCTCCGGCTCCAGCCCCCAAAGCTCCCACACGGCCAGATCTGAACATGGACCTCTCCCCACCCCCCCAAGCGGACATCCCCCCCAAACGCTGTCCCCCACCCTCGCAAAGATCCCTCAGCTCCGCCCCCCACTAAACATCCCCCCCAAACATCCCTCAGCTCCGCCCCCCGCAAACATCCCCCAGCTCCACCCCCCCACCCCAGCAAACATCCCGCAGCTCCGCCCCCCTGCAAACATGCCCCCAAAGATCACCCAGCTCCGCCCCCCCCTCCCCCAAACATCCTCCAGCTCCGCCCCCCCACTAAACATCCCCCCAAACATCCCTCAGCTCCGCCCCCCCGCAAACATCTCCCAGTTCCGCCCCCCCACCCCCGCAAACATCCCCCCAAACATCCCCCAGCTCCGCCCCCCCACTCCCCAAACATCCTCCAGCTCCGCCCCCCCACTAAACATCCCCCCCAAAATCCCTCAGCTCCGCCCCCCGCAAACATCCCCCCAAACATCTCCCAGCTCCGCCCCCCACCCCCGCAAACATCCCTCAGCTCCGCCCCCCGCAAACATCCCCCAGCTCCACCCCCCCACCCCAGCAAACATCCCGCAGCTCCGCCCCCCTGCAAACATGCCCCCAAAGATCACCCAGCTCCGCCCCCCCCACTCCCCCAAACATCCTCCAGCTCCGCCCCCCCACTAAACATCCCCCCAAACATCCCTCAGCTCCGCCCCCCCGCAAACATCTCCCAGTTCCGCCCCCCCACCCCCGCAAACATCCCCCCAACCATCCCCAGCTCCGCCCCCCCACTCCCCAAACATCCTCCAGCTCCGCCCCCCCACTAAACATCCCCCCCAAAATCCCTCAGCTCCGCCCCCCGCAAACATCCCCCCAAACATCCCCCAGCTCCGCCCCCCCACTCCCCAAACATCCTCCAGCTCCGCCCCCCCACTAAACATCCCCCCCAAAATCCCTCAGCTCCGCCCCCCGCAAACATCCCCCCAAACATCTCCCAGCTCCGCCCCCCCACCCCCGCAAACATCCCTCAGCTCCACCCCCCGCAAACATCCCCCCAAAGATCCCCCAGCTCCGCCCCCCCGCAAACGTCCCCCCCAGCGATCCCCCAGCTCCGCCCCATCCCGGTCCCCCCCAGCCCGCCTCTGAGCCCCAGATCCACCCCCCCAGCTCCCGGGCCCAGCCTGGGCTCCGAGCCCCTCCCCGCGTGTCCGCCCCACGCGTGTCCCCGCCCGCTCCGCGCTGCCCCCGGACCCACCGCGCTGCTCCCGGCCCCGGCCCCGGCCCCGCCGCTGCAAACACACAAAGGGCTCCCGGGCCGGGGGGGGCAGGAAGGGGCGGCTCCTCCCCGGGCCTGGCCCTGCCCCTGCCCCGCCGGGCCCCACGCAGGGTGTTGGGGACACGCGGGGAATCGGGGAACCCCCCCCCCAGCCCGCAGAAGACCCCGAGCGCCGGCAGCCGGAGGGGCAGGTGGGAGGGGGGACACCCGCGACAATCTGGGGGGAGAGGCGGGGGCGGGCAGGGCCAGGCCCGGGGAGGAGCCGCCCCTTCCTGCACCGCCCCCCCCCCCGCAGCGGGGCCATGGTCCAGGCAGATCTGGCCCTGTGGGAGCTTTGGGGGCTAGAGTCCCCCCCCCCCCGCCCTCACTTGCCCTCAGAGTCTTTGTACCGCTTTTTATAGGGGTTAAAAAGAGGCAAATGGGAGCAGGGGGGTGGCAATTGACTGGCTGGGGGCTTCTAGCAGCTGGAGGCAGGGTTGGGAGAGGGGCTGAGGGGTCAAATCAGGGCTGGGGGGGGCGTGCGGGAGCCAGGCGAAAGGCGCTGGAAGAAGGTAAAACCCTGGCCCAGGCAGGGGCAGAGGGGTAACAGTTACCGTGGTGGGGCTGAGCCCCCCCCCCCCGTGTTTGCAATAATGGGGGGGGGCAGAGGGGCTTTTTTATTTCCCCTCCCCCAGACAGCACCTCTCAGCACGGGCGGGTGCTTCAAGGCCCGGGCCTCCCCCTGGCTAGTCACTGCCGCGCCTGTCTACTGTCACTCACGGAGGGGCTGCCGGGGGCGTGATTCAGGGAAATATTTTGCGTGCCCCCCCCCCCAAACAAAGACTCCCTGAGCAGTGCCTCTGGCAGCGTAAAGTCTCCGAGCAGTTCCCAGATTTGTCTGGTCAGCGGCTGGGATTCCCCGAAGGGCGCTCCCTTCCTTGGGATCCATTTGCAAGGTCCATTTGCCCCTTTTTACGGATTACTTTTTGAAAATGTTCTTTCCGTTCCTTTCAGCCCGTCGGCACGTACCCGTCCCCTCGCTGTGCAGATACAGGTGGCGGTGCTGCTTAATTTCTATTTTAATCGCAAATACTCCTGGGAAATCTGTCGACGTAAGTAGCTGCTAGTAGTAGCAGTGACATCTGCCTTGTTTCTAGGGTTGCACTTGCTGTGGCTTTTTAACTGTGATTTCTAATTTAGGGCCCGTGATGGCCAAAGTAGGGCCCCCGGGCCAAATGCAACCCAAAGAGTTCCCCCATGTCAGAGGTATCAACGTGTGACAGACGTACCCCCCCAATTTGCTACCTGTGGACCAGAAGCTGGGAAAGGGGAGAGGTAGCAACTTGGGGCAAGTCAGCAAATAACGACAAACTTCCTTGTGAGTAACGGCTACTGGTAGCAAATTAGGTCAGATCGCAGGTTTTTATCTTGGGGGACGGCCTGCGCCCCTGTCACTTCATCACGGGATTCTGTGTTTTCTCTGGAAAACCTGCCCCTCCACCCCCTTCACCATCGCCTCCCAGATCATCCTCACGGAGGTTGAATTAGACCTGGAAAAAAAGTCTCGGTGAGTCCCAGGGGCTCTGCAGGGCAGGATGGGCCCTGAAAACTGGCAGTTGTGAGGCTGTTTGCAGCTGTGTGTAACCCCCCTTGGCCAGTCCCTGCAGGTCAGGCTGTCGTTGCAATGACCATAGGCAGCGTTTCTATAGGAGCCCCAGACCCCAAAGCGCTTTACAAAGGGGGGTCGGAGCCGTAATCCCTATGGGACAAAGGGGGAAAGCGAGGCAGAGGGAGGGGCAGAGCCCTGCCCGAGGTCACGTACCGAGTCCGTGGCAGCGCCAGGGATGGGTCCTGGGTGCTGCAACCCCGGGACCTTCTCTCCTCTCCTGTAAATGTCTGTAAATCCCCTCCCCCATGCAGAGGTCCCGAGCCAGGCCTACGGCCCTGCTCACACGACGTTAATGGGTTACTGGGGTCAGGGGGCTTGTGGGGCTCTCAGCACTGGGGGGAATTTGACTCTCAAGGCAGAGAAACATTTTCTGCCTCTAAAGTGCCTGGGGAGAAACTTTCCACCTCCCAGCAGGGATTGCTGGGGCAGCTGGGAGCAACGGGTCCCTGCTGGTGGGGACGGGGGAGGCGGCAGCTGCTCTCTGCACCAGAACCCAAGGGTCTGAAATTCCCCTAAATACCAGAGGCACCCACGGTGATTCCCCTGTAGAGCAGGAGGCTTCCCCAGCCTGGGACACCCCCTCTGACGGCCTCTCCTTTCTCTCCCTCTCCAGGGTGCTGGGAGCTCTGGGGGCAGGTAGGTGCTGGGCTCTGTCTCGCTCCTCATGGTGTGTTAGGTCTGGTAACGGCACTGAATACGGGGCGTCCCCCGGCCCCTGCAGCGTGACACGCTGGCTTAGAGCCTGTGATTCTGTGTCCCCTCGCAGCTGCCTCAGCAAGGGGTGGACCCTGGCACCCTCTGACAGGTAATGACGTCCCACCAGGGCTGTCAGACATATGGGCCTGTCTCACGTACTTATGGGGCCACATCACGTATTCAGAGTGTGCAGAATCTCAGCTTTCGACTTTTTTTTTTTTTTAAAGTAAGTTTCCAGCCCTCCTGGCTGCAAAAAAAAACCCTCCCAAATGGACACGGGGAGACAATGTTGCCTTCCTGAGTCTGCAGGCAGCCTGAAACAGCGGCTGAGAGGGGTGCGAATGCCCTTGGCCGCCGTTAATCTCATTGGCGTGCTGACGCTTTGATGTCAACATTCATATTCCATGGCTAATGGCTTGAGCAGGTGGAATCAGGAGCGGGTGGGAATGAAGCCTTGGAGAGGTGGGAATAGGGGATTGCCTTGGGGAGGACAGTGGAGAGACGCAAGGACAAGGAAACAAGAGATAAATAGAGGAAGGAGGGTGGCAAAGGAAGGGTAGAAATAGCAGGGGCAGAAAGGGGTTTGTGGGAGTGGCTATTTTCCCATGGCGAGATATTGTGACAGTGACGGACTTTATAAATAGGAGTGTTATTTTCTGTTGAACGGGCAGCGTCTCCCCTTGTTCTTCGTGCCTGGGTGTCCCGTCGAGAGCAGTGGGTGTCCTGCTGTGAAGGGAGGTGGGGGAAAGAGTCCTAAATTGATGCCCTAGGCCACTGACCGTAATGGAAAGTGGAATACGGCCCTCTCCTCCAAATGAGTTGGACACCCCAGGGTTACTGGTTTAGCTGAAGGGCTCAGGGCTTTTGGTGTTAAGGGCCCACGTTCATTCCCCACTGGAGATCTGGGCTCTGTCTGTGGGACACACCCACTCTTTGGTCTGTGTCTCCTCCCTTTCCACGTAATCCCAGCGCTGGTGCCCCTTGTTGCTGGAATATCCCAGTGTGGGAGGTGGCTCGGCTCCCCACAGAACCAGAGCGTCCCGGAGAAAGCTACTAAACCTGTCTCAGTTCCGTGCCCCAATGTTTCCCCGTGTCCCACCTCTCTGGCCCCATGGCCAGCACAGGGCTGAAGGCAGGTGACTCACTGTAACAGTGCCCATCTCGGGCTACAAAACACAGATCCAGGTTTGCTGAAGTTTGGGGGTTGCTGGGCTCAGGAATTGGGGATCCAGGCCCATTTCTCACCCCTCCTCCTTTCCCCAGCAGGGAGGACGGGGCGTTTCGGAAGCCAGAGCCGGGGTTTGCGGAGCTGGAGAGGGGACTCAGCCATTTCTGTCTGAAAAGTGCCGTCTTGCAGCAGATGCTGCCGGGATTCAAAGGTGAGTTGGAGTCTGGGGGTGGCGTCTCCTCTGGTTAGAGCGACCCTGGCCCTGGGGAGGAGTCGGGGACTCTAGTGATGTCACTGACCCCGGGCTCCATCTCACAGCCCCAGCTCCGCGCGTCGCCCTTCCCCATGGGAGTCGCCCTGTGGGGCTGGCTCTGTCTGCAGCGGCTGCGTTATTGGCCTCAGCTCCCTGTCACCATCTCGTAGTTTAAAGCAATTACATTAATAATCATTGGGGATTTCTCTATGAATGCAAGGGTCTGAATCCTGCTCTCTCCCGTCCTCTCCTTCCCCTAGAGACGCTGCGACGGGAGCTGGGGAGCGACACCGGTACGTGTCTGTCTCTGACGCCGGGGGCAGATTTCACACCAATAACCATGTTAACGGCAGGGCATCACGGCCTCCCGCCCCGATGTGCACCTGGAAATGGTGGAACAATGTGAAGCTGGTTGAGCCCCATGGCTGATTCACTCCTGCTGTGACATCTGATGGGGATTCGGAGCGAATCCAGATCTCAGGGGGGTGTTTCCCTTTGGGGAAAGGAACAACCACCCGAATGGTGTGAAATAGGATGGGACAAGGACAAAATATCCAGACCCTGAGGAGTCTGAAAGCCTCCATGAGTGAGTGAAAATGGTCAGATGTGGGCCGCCGAGTGTCGGGCGTGAGGAGGGGTGGTGCCCAGCTGTGCCCTGTCCGAACCCTGGGGCTGTATGAAGGAGCAGAGAAACTGCCACCTGGCACAGCAGGGGTGAAAGAAAACCCCTGTGGGTTCAACTAGCCCTGTCCCGCTATCCCGGCAGCCAACGCCAGGCCTGGAGAGGGGGAAAAAAGAAGGGAGCCTGGCTCAGTTGAAGAGGCAGGAGCTCGGTTTGCCTGCCTGAAGTTGCCAGATCAGTGACACGCCAGCCAATGGAGACTTTAGTAGGAAGTAGCCCAGGAAAACCGATCTTGACTCCTTCTGCTGGGAGGGACACCCATCTCCCCTGTTTAGGGGTTCAACTACACAGGGCCCTGGGCTGGGACCTGATGGAGAGGAAGGGCCCAGGTCCCCCTGCACTCCCTCTGGCCACTAACGATCTTGCCACTAGGCCGCCCAGCCACTGAAGGTCTTATCACAGGCTGGTTTACTGCATACAGATGAATGCATCCGATGAAGTGAGCTGTAGCTCATGAAAGCTTATGCTCTAATAAATTTGTTAATCTCTAAGGTGCCACAAGTCCTCCTTTTCTTTTTGCGAATACAGACTAACACGGCTGCTACTATGAAACCTGCATACAGACTGGCTTTGAATGTTCGTTTGGAACAAAGATGGAGCTGCTGTAGTGCATGTTGGTGTTTCTCACACTTTTCATATTTGAAATCCCTTTTTTCCCTTTGGGATCCCCTGACATTTACTATGACGTGAGAATAAAACACGTATCAAGCCTGATCCTATACAACTTGCATGTGTGTGCTTCCAGAGGCTGCCAGAAAGTAGTTGTCCTTGAGGGCTAAAAGTGCAGGAAGTGAGGGAGGGAGATTTTCTTTGCTTAAGACCATAGTAAATCCGTCAGTATCTCACGGCTCATCTGACTGCCTGTCATGAACCTCTGGGTGTTGCAATCCACCAGCTGAGAAACATTGCGCTGGATCCTTCATGATTTTGTATCCCTGTTGCCTATGAATGGGAAGAGAGTGTTACATTTTATATGAAAAAAGAAAAGGAGGACTTGTGGCACCTTAGAGACAAACAAATTTATTTGAGCATAAGCTTTCGTGAGCTACAGTTCACTTCATCGGATGCATGTAGCTCACGAAAGCTTATGCTCAAATAAATTTGTTTGTCTCTAAGATGCCACAAGTCCTGGTTTTTTTGCGGATAGAGACTAACACGGCTGCTACACTGAAACCTGTCATTTTATATGAAGGAAGTCTGAATTGGGCAGCTAGCGGCTAGAGCCGATATGGCCGAACCCCGAGAAATATTGATTTCGATGCAAGCCACCTTCATAATCATTCAGAATCCCATATGATATTGTGATATCCCATGTGATATTAGTAGGGCCCTTGGTTTTCAGTTTGCATTTGATTAAATTTTTCGGGGGACTTGATCAGTGTTTATTGCCCCAACCACAAAAACAGGAGACAATCAGTGCAAAAAGTGATTCATTTTTCTGGGTAAATATCGGGGTTTATTTTGGTGGATGGAAAGAAAGCGGGGGGGGGGGAAGCATTCAGTAAATTAATCCTTTGAATTCCATTCATCAATGTGGTTTGCTGAAGAACTCAAACAGGTCTCAAAACATAATGCCACCTCTGAGTTGAAGAAAACAATTTAATCCCCAGATAAAACTTTTTTCATTTGAATGAACAGGTTACTGTTCCAATCTTACGACTATTAGCCTATACATATTTACATTTAATAACTGGGCCGCACCATTGGCAGCCCATACACTCAGCTTCATCCCTTTCTTCTGGGTTTGTTTTTTTAAAAATTTGAATACTTCCTTGTGTTCTGAAATGTATTCTGAGACAGCTTTTCGTTTTCTTCCCATTTTAGTTTGTCAAATCTTTAAACCTTTATCTGCTAACAGCTTGAAATGTGTATGTGATGGGCGTGAGATTCACAGAATCATAGACTATTAGGGTTGGAAGGGACCTCAGGAGGTATCTAGTCCAACCCCCTGCTCAAAGCAGGACCAATCCCCAACTAAATCATCCCAGCCAGGGCTTTGTCAAGCCTGACCTTAAAAACTTCTAAGGAAGGAGATTCCACCACCTCCCTAGGGACCCATTCCAGCGCTTCACCACCCTCCTAGTGAAAAAGTTTTTCCTAATATCCAACCTAGATCTCCCCCACTGCAACTGGAGACCATTACTCCTCGTTCCGTCATCCGCTACCACTGAGAACAGTCTAGATCCATCCTCTTTGGAACCCCCCTTTCAGGTAGTTGAAAGCAGCTATCAAATCCCCCCTCATTCCTCTCTTCCGCAGACTAAATAACCCCAGTTCCCTCAGCCTCTCCTCATAAGTCGCATGTTCCAGTCCCCTAATCATTTTTGTTGCCCTCCGCTGGACTCTCTCCAATTTTTCCACATCCTTCTTGTAGTGTGGGGCCCAAAACTGGACACAGTACTCCAGATGAGGCCTCCCCAATGTCGAATAGAGGGGAACGATCACGTCCCTCGATCTGCTGGCAATGCCCCTACTTATACAGCCCAAAATGCCATTGGCCTTCTTGGCAACAAGGGCACACTGTTGACTCCTATCCAGCTTCCCATCCACTGTAACCCCTAGGTCCTCTTCTGCAGAACTGCTGCCGAGGCATTCGGTCCCTAGTCTGTAGCGGTGCCTGGGATTCTTCCGTCCGAAGTGCAGGACTCTGCACTTGTCTTTGTTGAACCTCCTCAGATTTCTTTTGGCCCAATCCTCTAATTTGTCAGGGTCACTCTGGACCCTATCCCTCCCCTCCAGTGTATCTACCTCTCCTCTCAGTTTAGTGTCATCTGCAAACTTGCTGAGGGAGCAATCCACGCCATCCTCCAGATCATTAATGATCAGTACATTCAGCTGTGCAAGCACTTCAGATCGGGTGTGCGTGCCTGTTTGTTTATTGTGTGTATCTTCTAGACTAATACAGAGCCGTTCTTCAACCGGCAGCTTTGCGTATACACAGAGACTCATGTATGCTCGTAATGCATCCATCTCTCTTAATGGATTGTACTTTCCTAAGAAAACAAGTTATTGTTTGCATATTTGAATGATACAAAAGTAGGGTGAAAATCAGAAAAAAAAAAGAATACTTTATTTTTCGGAAAAATCGGTTTAAACTGAAAACGAAGGGGCTTAGATATTAGGCAACCTGAAGCCGTGCATAGTAACCCTTTCGTTGCTGTGTCTGTATCGCAACCAGAGAGACTGACACCCCACCTGTGTTTAGTAGCGATGGCAATGAGGCAGAGCGTCAAGCCGAAATGGCATTAGCTCTTGCAGGATAGGGAAGGCCTCCAGGATTAGACAATAACCAAGTCTCTGAGCCAGGAGGGGAAAGAAAAAACGAGGAGGAATATGTGGGGAGAGAGGCCCCGGGTTCGGAAACTTGCTCAGATCCAGTTCCTGTCTCAGCCCTGGACAGATTTTGCCTGGTCCCTAGCTCTGCGTAGTTCCCGCTCTGTTGGGGGAATGGGCCGTCCTGGGGAATGTCGGGTTTAAAGGGTCTCAGTGGGTTTAGTCCTGGTGGGAGGGGGGGGGTCTACACTGGAGTGACCGAGCATTTCCCCAGTGTGAGAGTCTATAACGTCTCTGCAGAGAAAGCGCCCATGAGACTCAGAATGTGAAATGACCTAAAGTCTGTTCTGAAATCCCCCCAAATAACCCTTCTCCCCCTGACAGGCTGCAGAATAACATCCCCGGGTCCCTCCAGATTCTCCCAGCTTGTCCGGGGGAGGGAAATGGGCCTGGCTCAGGTAGGGATGCTGGGGGGTTCCTGCAGGAGCCGCAGGGACAGCGAATACACCGGAAGTGGGAGTTTGATCTAAGGGTGGGAGGGTGCAGGAAGTGCACAGGGTGGAGAAAGGGAGGAGGGCAAGGTGTGATGAACCTGCTGAGACTTGATAAATCCGGGGTCTCAGTTCTAGGAATAGAGCCATGGGGTTGGGTGTGGAAATTCCCCTCTTCCACAAAGAGGGGAACAAACCGGCCGGGGCTGGGAAAACTTCCCAGACTCCTAGTGCTGGAGGGGCGTTGTTATGAGATATGAAGGGGACACCCAGCAAAGGGGCTTAGGGAAGATGCCCCATTCCCTGACATCCAGCTGCCTGAAATGGGGAGGGAGTTGGGCTTCCTATCGGGGAACCTCCCTGGGCCCTGCTGCGGGCTCCATCTCTTGTATCAGCCTCTGGTAAGTCTGTGTCTGATGAAGGTGAAGACCCTGCCCTCTCTATCTGCTGGGAAGGATGAGGGGCTCTCTCCGTCTCCCCTCACTCTAATGCTTTCTGGGTGTTCGAGCTGGTTGTGGGTGGGGCTCTGCTGACTGTGTATCCATTTGATTGGCCCCTCTCCCCTATGAAGAGTGGGGCAGCAGGTCCCCTTGCTCTTTCAGGGGCCGGTGACCTTCGAGGAGGTGGCTGTGTATTTCACCAGGGAAGAGGGGGCTCTGCCGGACCCCTCTCAGAGAGCCCTCTGCAGAGACGTCATGCAGGAGAACTACGAGAATGTGACCTCGCTGGGTAAGGATTCCTGTCCCCTCGGTTATTAGAAGGGGAAATGAAGAGTTAAGGTTCACACCACCCCCACAACCTTAACTCTGCCCTGTTTCAGCAACACCCCGACACGCCAGTGACACACACACTAGCCCTCTGCTGTGACACAATGCTCTGGGAACAGGGCACAGGAGCAGAACAGCGCAAAGTCTAACAACTTCCCTTTGCTGAGGCAAAACTTTGACTTAGGTCTCGCAGAGCAAACAGAAGCTTCCAATCTCTGGCCTGCACTCAGAGATTGAGCCTACACCACACGAACCATCCCAGACTTTCAGAATATTACCATGCGTTTTCCCTCCCCCTGAGGAGTCCTTCTGAGTCCTTACTTTCACTTACCCCTCTCTAAGCCCTGGAGACCACTAAGTATGTATGCTACCAAAGTGCCAACAATGCTCATGGAAAGTACCCACCCCCGTGCACATTTATTGTTGCAACCTTCAACACTCAGCACTGAAATGAGGCATTAGTCCTCCAAGGTTCACGTGCACGTCCCTTCGTATCACAGTCACAGCTCCGCCAAGCTGTTCCAACGAATCCTTCCCCCATCCAATTACAGCTACAGCTGACCCAGTGCACACAACACAAACAATGGCATGTTCTTAGTCCTTCCTTGTATCTATTGTAGATTCATAGATTTGTAAGGTCGGAAGGGATGATTAGGTCATCTAGTCTGATCTCCTGTATCACACTGATCATTGAGTTTCATCCAGTTACTGCTGTATTGAGCGGAATACCTTGGGTTTGACTAAATCATCTCCCATTTCCTTGGTAGTTTATTAACCTTACTGCACCATAGTCAGTGGCTAATGCTAGCTCCAGGGTTATGGGGTGGGGGTAGAGTTAAGGCTGTGTTACAGGGGTGGTGTGAACTTTCATGCTTTATTTCCTGGTTTTCAGAGCTCTAAGTTTACTCACCGTTTATGTTGTGGAAGGGCATACGGCAGCACTTGGCAACCCTAACTCTGTGTTAAAGAAGTTAATTCGCTGGGCCTAGAGTATAATTTTTTGTGGTTCAGGGCAAAACTCCCAAGAGGAACTCCTGGAGAATGCAAAAAAAAAAAAATGCATGACAGACATTGTCAGAAAGCGATTCGTGGGAGGGCTCACGCTCTGATGCGTGATGCATCTCTGGTGCAGTGGCCACCGTGGGTCCTCTTGAGCTACCCAATTAGTTTGAGAGGAGATGGCTGGAAACACTTTAGCAGAGCCTCAGAGTATGGCTACATTGCAACGTAATCCCACCCTTAGTGCGGCCTCGAGTCTGCTGACCGTGGGTTTGAAAGCCCAGGCTGGAGCATCTACACTCATTGGTGACCCTAGGTTAAGAATTTTTGAGCCCAGACTGAATACCGGGGCTCCAGCATCCACTCGGCAGTTTGCAGGTCCAAGTCCAACCAGCCCTATCCCAGACTTCCTCGTGCCTTCCCGAAGTGTGGCAGCTCCAGCCCTTTGTTTGTGGTGCAATGTGGGGGAAACGTGACTGTCCTCCCCGCACGTCATGGCAACTTTTCGCATCCCGTGGACACGTCCCGATGAGCTCTCCTTGTGGTCTGTACGCTCCCAGTGACCGGAACCCAGCAAAAGGGAGGATTCGCCATTGGAAGAACTTCTCTTGCTCTTGGGTTTTTGCCTCTGTCTCACAAACTGGTCAGAGCTTCGGGGAAACGCCGGTGGACGTTCTGGCAGCATTTTCTGACCCACCGAACGCACCTGATAGAGCTAATGATGGTGCAGGAGGAGGAGGATGAAATGGACATGGAATACTCAGATTAGCTGCTGCTACCCATGGCTCTCGGTGTAGCTGCTGCTGTCCCCCCCGTAGGCTGGCGCTTCTGGAGCACATTGGTGGGATCACATCGTCGTGCAGACCTGCGGTGACCAGCGATGGGCGCAGATTTTTTGCGTGAAGAAAGCTACATTTCTGGAGCTTTCTGAGCAGCTCGGCATGATCCTCCAGCATCATGGCGCACACATGACAGCAGCCCTACTGGTCCCGAAGGGGGCAAGGGGTTGCCATGGAAAGTATGCAAGAGGCAGGTTTGCCCTGTCCAGCTACTTTTAAGTCCTGGTTACTTGGGCCACCCAACCATGGTGTTGGCCAAAGTGTTCCTGGGATGCATTGCATGGTACCATGGAGGGGACTCGGGCCATGGTGGGAGTGCAGCAGGAGCCTGCCCACTTGTGGTGATTAATGAAAGCAGCCACTCAGACAGGTCTTTTTGCTGCACTCTGCCTTCCTCCCTCAACCGGCGTTCCTGTTCCAGGACCTGCGATGCAATTGTTGGGAATCATTAGGAAAGGGATAGATAATAAGACATAAAATATCACATTGCCTCTGTATAAATCCAGGGTACGCCCTCATCCTGAGTACTGCATACAGATGTGGTCGCCCCGTCTCAAAAAAGATATATTGGAATTGGAAAAGGTTCAGAGAAGGGCAACAAAAATGATGAGGGGGATGGAACGGCTTCCATATGAGGAGAGGGTAATAAGACTGGGAGTTTTCAGCTGGGAAAAAGAGACGACTAAAGAAGGATATGATAGAGGTCTATACAATCATGACGGGTGTGGAGAAAGTAAATAAGGAAGTGTTATTTACTCCTCTCATAACATGAGAACTGGGGGTCACCCAGTGAAGTAAATTGGGTGGTTTAAAACAAACAAAAGGAAGTATTTCTTCACACAACGCACAGTCAACCTGGGGAACTCCTTGCCAGAAGATGTTGTGAAATCCAAGACTATAACAGGGTGCAAAAAAGAACTAGATAAGTTCATGGAGAATAGGTCCCACAATGGCTACTAGCCAGGGTGGGCAGGGATGGTGTCCCTAGCCTCTGTTTGCCAGAAGCTGGGAATGGGGGAGAGAGGATGGATCACTGGATGATTCCCTGTTCTGTTCATTTCCTCTGAAGCACCTGGCATTGGTCACTGTCGGAAGACAGGACACTGGGCTAGATGGACCTTTGGCGTGACCCAGTATGGCCGTTCTTATGTTCTTATATTTGCTCCCATGCTGGAACCCTGTCCCCCAGCGCTGCAGCCCGCGTGTGCCTTTCCATTTGCCCTGACTCCTTCCCTCTTTGGTATTGCACAGGGTTGTTGGTCCTCTCCAGGATGTCAGCCATAAGTTCATTGTGGACACGCCACCTCTGGGACAGGTCTGTGATGGTGCAGAGACTGAAGCTTCTGCTGGAGTGTTCACGGGCTGCCGAGGAATGACAGCCAGGACAGGTCGAGCTGCCTGCAAGCAGACCTAAAACGAAACATTATTGTCCGAAACGGCTCAGTGCAAAAGCTCGCGGGGGGAAATACTGGTGGAATCTGAAAGAAAAACCGGATCTTTCGTAAAACTGACCTTCAGTATAGCGTGAGAGGAATGCCGCAGATCCCAGAAGCTCCATGGACACTACTGGGTTAATCGCAGTGAAAAGTCCATACGGAGAGTGGTAACTTGAAAATCCCAATTTTGCTTAAAATTACAGAACGTTTGGGGCTCTGGGGGAAGCGACATGGCCATGACCTGCTCCATAGGCCTTCTCTATCCTTTCAAGCATTCCGCATTTTGGAGGACACAACCGTTCTTGTGGTTCCTGGATGGCAAAGAGAGATTTTTATCCCAGGCCTTTGGTGGCAAGCCGGCCATGTATGCCCTAACCCTAACCCGGAACATCTTAGCAAGAATATGAGTTTCTGGTAAAGCTTTATTTTTAATGCTTGTTTCAGTGTTTGTGCTTCCTGGTCTCCAGTTTGAACTGCACGTGGTGGTGGAGGGGGCAGGGAGAGGCCAAGGTGTGCTGGTGGTGGTGGAAATAAAGGCAGGGTGGGTGCTCCAGGAAATGGGTTTGGGGAGGGGGAAGGAAGGGGCACTTTTTGGCAGGAGCTTCTGGGTGGCAGGAGCAAGGACTGCTTGGGAGAGTGGGCTGCAAAATAGTTGGGGACATAGGCGCTGGGTGCTCTGGGGCTCGAGCACCCATGGAAAAAAAATAGCCGGGGGGGGGGCCGGCTCAGCACACGCCAGCCACAGCTGTGGGGCGGCCCCAGGGCTGGCCCCGATCAGCTGTTCGGCAGCTGGCGGGAGGTGCTCCGGGGAGGGCGGAGAGGAGCCAATGGGGGGCAGGGGGACTTTGTGGGGAGGGAGCTGAGAGGAGCAAGTGAAGGGCGGGTTGGGGGGGCGTTGGGGGGAGGGAGTGGAGCAAGGTGGAAGAGGCGGAGCATGGGTGGGGCCTCAAGAGAACTGTGTTGGGGGGCTTCAGGGTGGAGCAGCCACCGAACAGCTGATCAGGGGCCAGCCTTGGGACCACTCCTCAGCGGTGGCTGGTGTGTGCTGAGCCCCCCCCCCGCTACTTTTTCCCATGGGTATCAAATCCCCCCTCATTCTTCTCTTCTGCAGACTAAACAATCCCGGTTCCCTCAGCCTCTCCTCGTAAGTCACGTGCCCCAGCCCCCTAATAATTTTCATTGTCCTCCACTGGACTCTCTCCAATTTGTCCACAACCTTGCTTTTGGAGGGTGGGGGGGCAAAACTGGACACACTACTCCAGATGTGCCCTTACCAGTGCCGAATAGAGGGGAATAATCACTTCCCTCGATCTGCTGGCAATGCTCCTACTAATACAGCCCAATATGCCGTTAGCCTTCTTGGCAACAAGGGCACGCTGCTGACTCATCTCCAGCTTCTCAGCCACGTAATCCCCAGGTCCTTTTTTGCAGAACTGCCACGTAGCCAGTCGGTCCCCAGCCTGTAGCGGTGCCTGGGATTCTTCCGTGCTAAGTGCAGGACTCTGCACTTGTTGAACCTCCTCAGATTTCTTTTGGCCCAATCCTCCAATTTGTCTAGGTCCCTCTGGACCCTATCCCTCCCCTCCAGCGTATCTACCTCTCACCCCAGCTTAGGGTCATCCGTGAACTTGCTGAGGGTGCAATCCATCCCATCATCCAGATCATTAATATTTTTTATATTCTCCTTTTCTAGAGGAACTAGAGTCTGTTGCTCCTGAATTATAGCACCTAATTCCCCAGCCTTCTCCAGACCCTGGGGGATTTTCAGACTCCCTCCCATTTCGCCTGATTTGCTAGAGTCCCTAATTCCATGTGTGGCACATGAACCGCCGGCTCGGGGAGGCTAGCCCCTGGCCCAGCCAGCCCCTTCTGCCTGACTTCCTGCCCGTTTCTCCTGCCCCAGCCCTGGGCCACCCACACGCCTCCAGCCCCAGAGCACCCGGCGTCGTGAGCACGGGCTCCATCCCCCTGGAGTCCCTGCCTGCAGCCTGGGGCCCCCCCAAGCCCCAGCCCGGGGCCAGGGAAGAGCCCCAGAGCACTGGCAGGCAGCAGGAGGAGACCTGGGGGCAGAGTGTGGGCTCAGTTTGTGATACCTGCTGCCCATGCCTGATTCCTCAAGATGTGCTTTCCTGGCATCTAATACACCTGAGATACCATGCTCACTCCCTCCTATTGCTTAGTCCTTTGACTTCCACCAGCCCGTGCTCGCTGATCCCAACTTCCCTGGGACTCTCTTTCTCAGAAAGAAGCAGGTGGTTTTCTTGCCCGGAGCCATCTTCCCTTTCTAGGCTGTGGAGTTACAGTCTCCGTGTTCTAGGCCTCCCTTCGAGGAGGATTGTCGGGTGGTGTGTTTTCCCAGCAGAGATGGGGTTAGTTAAATCCCTCTTTTAGCCGAGCCTCCAACATGTTTGAGCCTCTGGGGAGCTGGCCCCGGCATATTGCAACTTCCACCTGGGCTGGGGCTAAAATAATAGAATTTTTGTGTGTGATAAATCTCCCACAAACCCACCGGATTTCCTTTCCCTCTGCAGAGTTCCCGGTTTTCAAACCTGACGCGATCTCCCATCTGAAACAAGAGGATGAGCCGGGGGTCCCAGAGATCTCTGATTCAGAGGAGACAGAGAGCCTCAGGATTGCTTACACAGGTGAGGAATCATGAAATCAATTCGAAACCTGTCCGTGTCTGAAGGACACAGCTGGGATTGCCGACAGAGACTTTGTGAGTTCTCAGAGTTCAGGATTGTCCCCAGCAGGTTTGTATCCTCAGGGCAGATGTCGCTCATGACTTCCTACCCATCCTGAGTGACACCTGGCAGTAACTCCCTCCTTGGCCTCCCTTCCCCCTGAGTGTTTGGATGGGATTTACAGTAAGAATTGATCCCCTCCCATTCCGTGGGAAAGACTTTGGGGAAATTCAGTTCCTGACTAATTCCCATTTCTCCAGCACTTACTTTGGTTTGCTCTGCCCTGTTTCTGAGGCGTCTCTCTCTACCCCAGCAGGCGATGGGATGGTGGGTGAGAATGAGGAGAAGAAACTTCCTCAGGAAGATGCTGAGCAAGTGGAACCACGCATGGCGTTGCTGCAAATACCTCAGGAAGATGTGTCCTGGAGTCACGAGCAGAGAGAAGGTTGTGAGGGTCAGCACAAGCCAGAGAGGAGGCAGAGAAACAAGCCAAGGGAGAAAACAAATAGCTCCATTCATTATTGGGGGCCTCACGAGTACCTTGGGGAAACCACAGCCCAGCACAAAATCCAAACAGAAGAGAGAAATAACCCATGCAGTGAGTGCGGGAAAAACTTCAGTAGATGTGACAACCTTATTAAACATCAGAGGATCCACACAGGGGAGAGACCTTATGAGTGCTGGGAGGGTGGGAAAACCTTCACTTGCAGCTCAAACCTCATTGCACATCAGAGGATCCACACAGGAGAGAGACCCTATGAATGCTGCAAGTGTGGGAAAAGCTTCATTTAGCGCTCAAGGCTTATTATACATGAGAGGAGCCACACAGGAGAGAGACCCTATGAGTGCTGTGAGTGCGGGAAAAGCTTCACTCGGAGCTCAGACCTTCTGAGACATCAGAGGATTCACGTGGGAGCCAAGACCTTCTGAGTGCTGTGAGTGCGGGAAAAACTTCGCTCGGAGTTCAGACCTTATGAGACATCAGAGGGTCCACACAGCCTAGAGACACTACAGATACTCTGAGTGTGGGAAAGCTTGTCTCAGAACTCAGCCCTTACTTCTAATCAGAGAATTTGCAAAGGAAATAAACACGAAGAGAAGTTTATCAAAGGCTGACAACAGGTTTTTGGCTTTTTTTGCTCTTGACTAGTTTTTGCTAATTCCGTCTTAAAAGCTCTTTGAACTATTTGTGTCACATAGTCTCTTGGGTCCCCTAGGTGGGTTGCCTGTTTTTCTCTTTTGTAGCTCTCCATTCTTTGGGATTAATCCTCTGCTCCATCCTATCAACTCTTTTATTCTATGAGTCATGGGAACGTGTCTCCCTACCAGGAATGTTATTAGCTCCAGGGGACAGGGGTGACCTAAACTAGCTCCACTGAGATAAAGTTACCTGCCCCTCATCTCCACTCGGATTTCCCCTGGCCTTAGCTAGCTTGATGTCAAACCACAACTATTTCTGCAGTAAAGACATAGCCTGTGTATAGTAGCTGGGGGGGTCTAGCAGGTGTACTCAGAACCTCACCAGTGCTCCATCAGTTTTCCTTGTCTAAACAACCCTGGAGTGTCTCATTTCTACTGTTGCTCCCACTGCAACGTGATTGTTAGAGTCACCAACTTACCTTTGGGCACCGATTCCCTCATTCCCATTGTTCTCACATTGCCATGGATTGTCCTGAACATCACTTATTTTTTGTACTGTTTTCTCACTTAAAATATATTTGATTATAGCAAATTATTTGATCCCCAAAGACAATTGGGTGTGTCAGAGGGATTCCCTCCTTTCCCATCATCCCAGCAGTGTTTCCTTCTGTCTCAGCTGTGTAGCGTTTATCTTCTTCCTATTCTATCCCTCCACTTCCCATAGTTCCCCAAGACACAGTGTTCTGAGCTCTCCATGCTTGGGAATCACGGTTCGATTTCTTTGGGTCACCAGACCTGGAAGGAGAATTTTTAATGGATCTAAAACTGCGTGATTATTCTTAGTTTAAACCTGCTTTTTCATCTATAGGCAAAGCCACTTCTTGTCTTTTTCCTTCTGAGTTGGGATTGGTTTTGGATGGGAAGGCTGGTAGTTTTTTCCCATTAAGATGATGCTAAAACGTTCCTAAATCACATGACTCAGTAACTGTGAGACAGCGTGGAGTGAAGCAGGTTTCAAAGGATGAGAGGAGAAGATGGTGGGAGAATCTATTGTCCTGATTCTGAGTTATCAGGTGTATCCTGCTCTGGAATTTAACTTTCTGTGAAACCAAAAGGTTCTTTCCCCTCGGTGAGAGGTGGGTTTGTTTCTCTCTCCTGAAGGCCGTTGGTTACATAACTGGATATTAGTTTTGTTTGACTGAGTGTAACAGATTTCCTGGGGACTTTGAGCCAAATGGTAAAATAGACTATTTTTTTCTTTTGTTATTTTCCCACCGTGCCATGATGACCCGGAGAAAGTCCAAGTGCAGTTCAGTCAACGGCAGAATACGCCAAGTTATCGGACATGCTAACAAAGCCATAGTAGCGTGTTTCAATCTCTGCTCTGAAATCGTGATCTATGGTAGACCCCAAACTGTGCAACTAACTGAAGCAAGTGCAGATGATCAGAGGGGTGTTCAATTGTTCAGGTCAATATTGTCTCAGACGATCCATGGGGAGAATTCCAAAGTAAGAGGCATGGAACTGTAAATCTCCTTATATTTGGTTCTCAAACTGGTTATGTCCAAGGCCCTACAGGAGGTTACTCCTGAAGATCTCGCCTGGCTAATCTTGTGAATTAGGAAATGCTGTCTCAGACTATGCAGATGTGGAGGAAAGAGAAGTGTTGCTTTGCTGAACTCACCCTTTCTAGTTGCGGCAATTGTGTATACAATGAAGTCAGTGTTGAATGTGAGACAGCTGCAAAAAAATAACTCTTTTCTCATAGAAACCTCACCTCTGGTAACTCAGTGAGACTCAGATCCAGGCCTGTAATCTGGTTCCTAATTTAGATCTGTGACACCATTTTAAAGAAATAAACTGGACCTGTTTGAGAGGCCATTCTTCACTAAAATTACTCAGATTTTGGGTGGTCTGGTAAAGGATTCTGCCACGGAGAAGTGTAAATTTACCCTGACCAAGGCGAAGGATTTGCAAGAACTCAGGTAGAAATAACAGGCACACACTTGTTCATTTTCACTCCGGGGAAGAAGCTGTGATGCACTAGGACCCAGGTCAAACTGTTTTTGGAACATCACGGCTGCTACTCTGAAAACTGCATAGTACAGCGGCACCAATTACATCCCCAAAGGACGCCAGGGTTAGATTGGGAGCAATTGTCCTCTACTGTTGAGATCCAAAGTTCCATGAGGCAAAGTGAGAAATGGTTGGTGCCTTCAGAGGAGATTCCTGGCCCATGGATCCCAGTCTGGCTGGCTGGTCGGACAACATGGACTTTCGTGCTGTGGAAGGGGTGGTAACCAATGAAGGAATGAATGGGTCAGGCCCAGAGTTCAGACTGCAGCATTCACAAATCTTGCGTCCTGATTCTATGCTTTTGTCTCTTAGTTTTGTTCTTGCGTCTTATGCATTTGGACCCCTTCTCCTCCACCTCCTGCTACTTCGGAAGATTACGAAGTGTAAAAAAAAAAAAGTACAGGTGTTTTTTATCATGATGGAAACCTGCCCTCCTAGAAGAACTACCACTTCACCAGTCAGTCCCCAGCCTGTAGCATTGCATGGGATTCTTCCATCCTAAGTGCAGGACTCTGCACTTTTCCATGTTGGCCCCATCTAGTTGACTATGCTTGGTCAGGCCCAGCTGATGTTGGGGGTCTTATTTGAAGGGTTGTTAATGGAGGCGGAGAGCCTGTATGGTTCAGCGAATGTAGTGCTGGTAAAGTAAAGGAATGTATGTTAACAGGGCATATCAGGGCATTGCTGAAAAAAGGCAGAGTTAAGGT
This sequence comes from Dermochelys coriacea, assembly GCF_009764565.3. Lineage (NCBI taxonomy): Eukaryota > Metazoa > Chordata > Testudines > Dermochelyidae > Dermochelys > Dermochelys coriacea. The sequence goes on along the minus strand of NC_050095.1, from coordinate 4,886,755 downwards.
TATGTGGGCAACCTTAACTGTGCAGTTTGAATTTTGCTGACATTGCAGTTCTGAAAGGAATAACATCTCACCAGTAAACTTCAGTAGGCATTAACCAAGTTTTTCGCCCTTTAATTAATAGAAGCAAGGGAGGTCCGGGCTGCCAACTAGCTATTAACCAGCTAGCAAGGCCAACTGCAGGCCTAGATAGAGGGAAAGAAAACAATGAAAATGCCCATCAGCAAAGAGTCCTTTAAAACAAATACCTGTCTCCTACCTGCACGGCTAATGGTGGAAAGAAGCAAAAGAAAGTGACTGAATGCAATTCTGTCAGGGAAAGGTTTCACACCTCCATCCTGGGTGTCTTTGTTGTAAAGGTGAAGAGGGAGAAAAGTCAATTGAATTCACAGGAAGACGTTAGCAGATTTCTTCCCCTTTCCAGGCCCCAGAGAGCGAACGCTGTTTTCCACGTAACCCTATGCTTTATAGTTAACTCCTCCCCCTTGCTCTGAATTTCTTCTAGTAACAAACTCTAGTTTTGCTGTAGGCTTCGATGAGTAAAGGGCCATTTCATTTCCCATTCAACCTGCCTCACGTACAGTTGAGACCTCTTTCCCTCTCCATGGGTCCTGCCTGTGCGTGTCCATTCACACTCCATCCGTTCTTCTACACCTTCCCAGGGTGGAGGGCTTAGTGACCAGGTCTATGGGTAACATGTTGTCAGGGTGTCACTTAAATTTCAAAAACCCAAGAAGATCCCGGCAGCCCCTGGCTCTTTCTGCTCCCCCTCTCCCTGGGCGGTTCAGCTGGCCTGCAAAACCTTGTTTGACATCACAAAGGGACTGTGGGTTTCCCAGGTCACCAGATAACTAGGCAATGAAACCCTCTCTGCAGGGGCCTGGCCTGAGCCTGGCATAAGTGGGTCTGCTCTGCACAATAAGCGTGGGATCCAACTCGGGTTTGAGCCCAAGCCCCCAGTCTGTGCAGACACAAATCAGTCCGACTTGGGTCAGCCGGCACTCAGGACCCAGGTCCGAGGACACAGCTAGGGAGGACGGTCAGATCCCGAGCCCCGTCCCTGTCATTGCACAGTGGGGACGCAGATCAAGCGGCAGATCCAAGTCAGAATGGCTGCGTAGTGCAGTGTGGGCAGGTAACACAACCCCCCACAAGTCCTCAGTGGTGGATCAGGCAGCAAAGGATCATTGGATCCCAGCGGTTGTGAAAGCGGGTGAAGGCTGCGGTGAGTTGGGATCTCCAGTCGTCTCAGACTTTCCCCGCCGCTGGCCCCAGACCTCCTGCTTGTCATGACCGTGCGGTCGCTGCCGGCGCATCAGCTGCCCCACGTTCAAAGAAAACACCCGCAGGCGTCTACCGTGCCCTGAAGGCGTCTCTCAAGAAAACTGCCCTGGCCATCCCAAGTAGGGTGACCAGATGTCCCGATTGTATAGGGACAGTCCCGATATTTGGGGCTTTTGTCTTTTATAGGCGCCTATTACCACCCACCCCCGTCCCGATTTTTCACACTTGCTAACTGGTCACCTATTCACAAGTTGGGAGGAGCAAGCCACCAACTGACCTCAGTGGTGCCACATCCTTCCTCAGGCAAGTGGCCTGCTTCGAGGAGAAGCGCCTTGTCCTCCAAATCGAAAAGGGAGAGAAAAGGAAGGAAAAAGAAATCTTTCTCCCAACGGGCAGCTGACCTGCCAGGAAATGTCTGTACCTACTGCGGGCGGATCTGTGGTTCCAGGCTCCGACTCCCTTGTCCTCTCAGGGCCCGTAGGTAAATCCATGTTAGAGATCATCCTCGAATTGAGGGATCGCCGCCGGTGGCAGACATGTAACATGGCTGCGAGACCTGGTCAAACACATGTAATCCCAGGCTCACAATGCAGCGGGGATGGTTAAACGTGGGCTTGGAAAAAACCAAGCACAGAAGCCTGCTGGTTTTCCTCTTCTTGTTGGGTTTCTTGGGACCACTAAGAGCTGTAGGTTTGTCACAGGACAAAGAGCCCTCGTTTGTCTCTGAGACAATCTAGTGTGGGGCTGGCTGGATGAGGAAAGAGAAGGGCAGAACGATTAGTGGGGAAGAGGAGCTGAGTGAGAAGCATTTGGGCTCATTGCACATCCAGCACTCACCGATAGCACTGCTGATTCTTCTCGCGAGACAAAGGCTGCCTTCTCAGACCCAGCAAATTACATCTAGAAAAGGGGATGGACATTTTTATGTATCATTTCCTCTAGTTTTTTAGAAAGGAAAATTGAACAGATAGAAATTCCAATCTGATCAGCTGTATTGACCAGGCAGTGTGTGATCAGCAAAGCAGGGTCTTTAGATCCACCATACAGATGTCTGCCACATCAACTCATAAAGTAGCAGCCGTAGTAGGTTGTTATCCTCAATATAGACTGGCCATTGGTTTGAGGAGGGGGGAATGAGACACAAACACACACACAGACTTCCAGGGAATTTCACAGCTATTTGCCATCAGCTGGGGAATGTAGAAAATGCACTATCCAACCCCTGCAGTGTTCCTATGCATCTCCAATAATTCCCGTCATCCCCCCCACACATGTTCCTAACTCCCTTCCACCCTCAGTGGCTCTTGCCTCTGTCTCCTCCTTGCTCCTCACCTCTTTGCATTGGGATCAGACTGGTTACTCCACCTATTCCACCCTGCTTGGTGCCAGCATGGGGATCATGGAAAGCACCGGAGAGACACACTCCCTGCTCTCCTTGCTGATGCTCGATGCCACACCAAACCCTGGTGTCCTCTCCATGGCTGCAGTGTCGAGGGAGCCCAGTGAGATGGGATGAGAGTTAAGGAGGGTGGTGGAAGGCAGACAGCTTGCAGGGGAGGAATTCTCTCTTTCTCTCCTCCGCTTTCTGTTCTTTCCTTTCCCTGCCAGGATGGCGCCTTCCATTTCAGATGAGACAGGTACTGAGAATGCAGGAGGTTTCAGAGCAGAAAGACCCCGTGAGCTCAGGGGAACCTGCTCCCGTCCCGAATTCCGTCCCATCTGGGGTCTGCTAGCTGGGAGGGACCCAGAGCTCTGCTTGCAGCCGGAGCTTGAGCATCTACACTGCAATGAAATAGCCTGAGCCCTGTGAGCCCGAGTCAGCTGGCACAGGCCAGCCCTGGGCTTTTTAATTGCAGTGTAGACTGAGCCCCTGAGCCCCTGTGCAGGGCTGTACCTGCAGCTCCAGCCCTGAAGGGATGGTGCACCACGTGGCTGGTTTATCCCTTCCCCGCTGGGGTGCTTTACAGGGAAACACGTTTTCTCCGCAGGGAGCCACGAGCAGGAAAACCTGTCTCGGGCAGCGTTCAACCTCGTGGAAACTCTCGTGCATCTCGTGCATCTGCAGCCTCTTCCTGTCCCCTCCCCGCCACCTGGCCACAGGTGCCATCTGGCCCTGGTGCCTTGTCTTGCCTTGGTTCCTGGTTCTGTCCTCTGGGCACAAATCCACCAGCTCTGGCAGAGTCGTGGGGCTTTGGAGGGGAGGAGGTTTGGTGTTTGTTTGGTGGAGGATCACAGTGATTGTTGTTGAGTCACACCAGGATATGTTTTGTGAATCTTCTTCCAGGCAAGCGATGCACTGAAAGGGCCCCTGCTTGAAGTTCAGCCAGCGAGCTCCCGCCCTTGGAGCTGGGGCTGCTGCTATTTTATAACCAGCAACAGAGGGCTTGTCCCCCTGACACTTTCCCCAGGGTCTGCCTCTCAGAGCCTTATTCACTGCAGGTTGGCATCTTACTCTAGCACCCGCTTGAGGATTCCCCTGGTTTTGGCGCACACTGCAATCCGATTGAACAGCGGGAAGGAGAAGCCTGGCTTTAGTATGCTTCTGAAACACTGCATGCGCTTGGACAACTTTAACTTCCCTGTGCGTCAGGGCAACACCCACCTTTGCTTGTGGCATGAATGAACAAACAATAAGGTAGCAGCCGAGGGCACTAAAAGAAAAACTAGATGAAAGGAACTTTGTGCAATAGTCCGGCCTCTGGGCTGGGATAAAATAGCGAATTCCAGCACGGGCCATGGGAGTAACAAACCTTAGCCCGTTATTTTGCCTTTAGCCCAGCTCCCGGGCATAAAATGCCCTGTTCTTAATGGGGTAGGAGTCAGCAATTATTGAATTAAAAAATCTTCAGGGGAGTAGCTGCAAGGGGTCCCCAAAAGTTTCTTTCTGTTGACATCTGTACAGGAATGAGGCGTAAAGCAGAAATGGGGGGAGGGGCTCTAAATTTAAATCACTTTTAGAGAGAAATGTGTTCAGACCCAGTGAGACTGGATGTATGGAAGAACTAAGAAGTGATCCCCAGCTCCTTCCCCCAAGTCTTAGGTGGGGATTAGCGGCCAACAGCTGCGGCTGCTGCTCTGAGGGGAGCGGTATAAGCTATCTGCCCGTGGGCGCAGCCCACCAGCTGGTTCACCGGGGGCAGAAGGTGACTTGCTGGGCAGGGATGCCGCACCGGCTGGGGTCTGGAATATGAACAGGGGTCTAAGGAACCTGCCTCCAGTGGGGGCATCACAGTCATCAAGAGTCCAAGCTGCTTGGGGGTGAGCATGGGGGGCAATGGCCCCAGCGGATTTTTTGTGCATCCCTTTCGCTCCTTGCCCACAACAACCTGGCAGCCCGCAGCTTTCTCTTTGCACTACGATCAGGTGCTCTGTGGAAAGGGCCTTCTAGGAATCGGTGTTTCTGGAGTCATAAAGGAGAAGGAAAAGTTAATGCCTTAGAAAAGTCGCTCTGTGCGTTAGAGGGATGGGAGGGTGGCTAGAAACCACTCTGCTCTCGTCTCTTCCCTCTGATTTCCTTTAGAAAACCTGAAGCAGGGAGCAAAAAGAGCTGCCCTCTCTGAGGCTTGAACTCAGGACCTTCAGATTATGAGACTGACGCGCTGCCAGCTGCGCTAAGAAGGCTTGGAAAAGCCTTGGGCTCAGTGCTTATAGGACCCTCCTCCAGCAGTGACGGAGCCTGGCGGGTGCTGGAAGAAGCACGGAGATCTGGTGCCCGGAGACCTGTCCTGGCAGCTTTCTCCGCAGCAAAGAAATCAATTCTCCCGGCCAGTGAATAATCCACCCAGAGCTAATGGCACCATTGGTGGGGGGGTCCCAAGCTTCGCACCAACCTCCCCATTTTAGAACTTACTCTCGTTATCCTCCTATGGCACTTTCCATGTGAATTGGGAAAAGCAAGCTGAGGAAGCTACGTGGGGTAATAGAAACCAGGGCTGCAGGTAAGGCTTGAACTCATAACCCCAGCAGCGAGCACCCTTGCGCTAACCAGCTGCACCACCGCAAGCGCTTCTTAACCAGGCTTGGGAAGGAGGCAGTTATCCGTCTCTGTGGTTCACACCTTTGCCTGGTGATTGAAAGGCTGCTGGTTCAAACCTCACTCAAGATGTGGCTTTTCAGCAATGAGACTCCAGTCCATTTTAATAGGAAGAAAATCTCCTCTAATCTGGTTTAGCCCCATTTGACTCCTTCGGCCTGTCCACTTCCTCTCCCCCAGTCTCCTTCCTTCCCCACTGGGGCCCTGCAGAGAGGAGCCCCCGTCAGTCTCTGTCACAGAGAGTCTGTATCTCATAGGGGGAGGGAGGGGTCGCTCTAAAACATTGGTAATGGATGGGGGAGGGGTGCGTGTGGTTAGGGGGAGAAGGAACTAACAGTGGGGCCCAGAGAGATTCCCCCACAGACTGGGGAGACCCCCTGCTGCCCACCATCAGCCAGCTGTGGGAAGAACAACTTGCGATTGCTTGGGGAAGCCACCTTTAAACACACAAGGATAACTTGCTACAATTACATTTTAATAAGATCAAAACCTCCTCAAACCCAGCGTCCCAATCACTGGGACGACTTTGTCCTGATATTTCACTGGCCGCAGGCACAAAGCGAGTCCAATTCCAGCTCCCGTTCGGAGTCAACGCCCACAGACGAATCCGGAGGCTTTTCATTCCTCAGGTTCTGCCACCATTTCATTTCCGTCCTGTTCCGAGATTTATCGTTGTGCAAAGCAACGTTAGGCCCTTGGCAGTGTCCCCCCAGGTCCCGCCTGCCGCCTCCGGGCAATTTTAAAGGGCCCGGGGACCCCCACCGCTGCCACCAGCAGCACAAGGGGGCTAAGGCGGCTTCCTGCCCACCCTCGCTCCGCATGGCGTGCCACTCTCGGAAGCGGCTGGCACGTCCCTGCAGCCCCGGGGGTGGGGGGGATCTCCACACGCTGCCCCCGCCCCGAGGGCCGACTCTGCCAACTGTGGGAATGGGAGCTGCAGGAGGGGTGTCTGTGGGCAGCGGTGGGCAGAGTCCCCTCCCGCCCCCCCCACCTAGGGGCTGCTGCCAGAGGCGGGTGCGGATCACTTTCGGGAGATGCCTGAGATAAGCGCCACACCTCTCACCCTCTCCCGCATCCCCAAGCCCAGACCCTGCACCCAAACTCTCTCCCAGAGCCCAACCCCTCTCCCTCCGACACCCAAACTCCCTCCCAGAGCCTTAGGCAGGGGTGAGTGTTGTGGGGAGGGGGGAGGCTGGGAGAGCAGGACTTGGTCCCATTCTGGCACCACCAAAAATTACACAAGGCTGCCGCCCCTGTCCAGCCCAACCCTCTGCTGATGCACCTCAGCCCCCACCCATGCGGGGTTTGAAGCTTGCGTTGCTTAAATACCAGGATACTGAGGGATTTCAGCTCCCCTTTGTCCAGCGGGAACCTTCACCCCACTCCCAACCAGAGTCTTGTCCATGGGATCATTGGACTGGGGCTGGGCCCCTCTTTGTCTTTTCTCTCTCTAGGACAGGCCAGGGTGCCTAGAACTGGGGCATCTGAGCACCCAGGACCTTCTGTGGAGCTGCCCTGCCCCTTCCCCTTCTCTGGTCTCATCTGTCATTGACTCCAGCCTGTTTTCTATCCATCGTCAGCACCATCCCAAGCCAGCTGCACTCACCTCAAAAAGACAGAGTCCCCTGACGGGTGTAAATCGCTGACGTCTCTCCTCTCTGAGCACTGACTGCCCCTCCGTTTCCTTGCCCCTCAGTCTGGGCAGAGGGGACCTTTCCCTCCAGGGCTGGAGGAGTCTCCCTTCTCATCCGCCATTGCCCCAAGCAGCCCAGCGGGTGGGAATCTTAAAAGTGCCGAGGTGACTTAGGAGCAGAAACCCCCACAGACCTTCCACCCCTGATATTCTATGAGTCACGCAATGGGCACTTGCCCCTCCCTGAGCAGGACTGAAACTCCTGGGCCACATCCCTGGTGGGTATGAGCAAAGCAGCCGGGTGAAAAGAAAACTTGGAGATGCTGGGGATTGAACCCAGGGCCTCATACATGCAAAGCATGCGCTCTCCCACTGAGCTACATCCCCAGATGGGGCCTGTTTGTGATGGGTTCCCCTCAGAGCCCTCCTCTTTCCAGAGCATCCGGGGGCCTAACAGCAGCATGGGGGACACATTCCCCTGCTCCGAGGGCCAAACCTCCTGTCCTGGAGGTTGCTGATTCCTATGGGTCACTTTGCAGCAGGGCCAGATTTTATGTGTTGGGGAGAAAGCATGTGGGCCCTCGACTCACGGTGCAGAGATACACTCAGCCCTCTCCCCTGCATTGGCTGGGTGATGCTGCCACCCCCTGCTGAAAGGTAACGGTGGTGGGGGGCGCTGTCAGAAGCTCAACACCTGATCCTGGTGGAAGAAATGGTGTGGGAAGCTCCAGGTGTTCCTAGGATCTGCTATTTCCACCTGCCTGTAAAGTCCAGCTTTCCCCAGCGCATTCACTGCGGTGCAATCGGGTCACTCTTTCCATGGCCGACAGCAAAGAATCGCTCCCAGTTTCCCTTCTATCTGCAGCATGATTAGCCTACGTCGGTGGTTAACGAGGTGGATCTAGTTGTAGATTGTTATTCATGCCCCCCCTGGACAATTCACACCGTCCCTTTCCTGCTCAAATCCCCAGCACCTCAGTGATCCCGGTAGCAGGGGTTGGGATTTCCCTGAGGCCCTGAGATTCTCAGGGTCCTTTTTTCCCTCCACCTGGAGTAAACTCGGCTTTTCCCATCCCAGACATTCCATGAAATTGCAACAGCAGCATAAAGAAAGAGGGGAGGGAACATCTCCGAGCCAGGGCTGGATGTGCCCAGGGCCCCCTGCTTCTCCGTTGTTTCCGTCACAGAAGAGGCAGGTTCCATGGAATTTGACGCCCTGCTTTGCACAAGGGACAGAGAAAGATCTTGCTGTTCCTGCATCTGTGCAAAGAAAATTGTCCTTCTGTATGAGAGAGAGGCAGGAAATGGCCCCATGGTGGGACAATATCCTCAGGATTAAGTGCAAAGGACTCAGGCTGAGAACTGATTTAACTCCACTCATCTCATTTGACTCCACTCATTAAAAAAATTGTCTTGCATATAGAGATTGCAAACTTGTGACATTAATCCAGACTCTGAGGGTTTGGGCTGCTTTAACTCTTGGAAAAAACATGAACTTGATTCCAAGAAGGGAGAGAGGAGAAGCCTCAAGCTGCCTTTGGTCCAAGGCTGGTGTCTCCTGGACGGTGGGAAACATCCTTCACAGCTGCCAGGGGATAGATGGCAACTGGTGACGTACCAGGGCTGGGATGAAAGGGGAATGTTGCAGGGACTTTACCATACAGGCCCCATCCTGCTTCTCAGACCGCACAGGAGAGTATCTAGAGAAGGGCGAGTCATTTCTCAGCTGCATTCTCAGGAGAAGTCGGTGGCTGCCCTTGACCAGACACCCAGGAGAGGAACCACGGCAGTTCTGCAGAGACATCTGGTTGCCAGAGGATCCAGCTAGGAGAGGGAGCGCTGGGGGATCTGCAGTTTTTGCAGAGCGGGAGGAGGGCCAGACCAATGGGGCTATCTCAGGAGTCACAAGTGGCTTTGCCAGTGCGGAGGCTGTAGGTCACATGTTGGGGGTAGGGTGGGGCATTAGGAACTCCAGGATGTGGGGCTGGTTAAAATGGAACTGCACAAAAAACCTCCCCCTTTGCTCCTGCTAAAGGCCCTACTTTGGCCTGTCCCCGTTTCATGAAAGTCTCCATCTCTACCCGGGCTCTCAGAAACCCCCTCTCTCCTTTGGGTATTTTCATGGCTTCTTCCTTTTTTTCATGGTCTTGTACAAATATTTTTGCCATTGAAATGACCAAGTACATTTAAACTGAGAAAAACAATCAAGCAACACATCTGTATCTCCTGCACCAGGCATGGCGCCGTGTCTGAATTTTTCTACCGAAAAGTCCAGGCAGGCGGCGTCACCCCTACATTTACTTCACATCAGGCCCAGAACTTGCACCCAGCAGCTCTCGGGGCTGCGGGACAGAACAGAGCTTCACTGGCAGCAGCGAGGGGGGAACGGGTGGGACGGAGCTGTCTGGGGAATGTTTTAATCCTTGTCTATGTTTCGGAGGATTAAATCAATGCAGCTTCCACTTCTCCGTCTCTCCCAAGGAAATAACATTTCTGTGCCAGTTTCAGAGTAGCAGCCGTGTTAGTCTGTATTCGCAAAAAAGAAAAGGTGCCACAAGTACTCCTTTTCTTGTTTCTGTGCAAGGCCCCCAAACCTTTTAACAGTAAGAAGTGAAATGAAATGGCCACACGATAGCATCAGAACCTAAGACATGAGAAGCCATGTTCTTGTTGAATGAGCATTGAAGCTGAAAAGGGAGGTGTTTTTTCTTTGACTCCTAGGCCCCCCGCACTCTAATCCACTTGACACCCCTTTCCTCCCACAGCCAGGAATAGAACTCAGGAGTCATGACAACTAGCCCCCCTACTCTAGCCCACTAGCCCCTTCTCCCTGGGACAAAGGAGAAGGTCTGAGACCCCTGCACTGTCCGCTCGCCTCCCTGCTTGTGCTGCACTTGAAACCCAATGGGGTTTCCTTGGGCAGTTTTGGATCTTGCTCCCAGGAAGGGTGTAATTTTAGGTGGAGGTCCCAAATAGTGCAATGAACCAGCCAGAAGGGGCAGCAGGTATCGGTGTAGGAGCTATTGAAATAATCTTAGCAACGTACATCAGGGAAACAGTTATTAATGAAGTGTCAATAAAAGGTCAGAATGGGATAGTGTCAGTGTCACATTAGAGGGTGCTGTGATGGTTTTCAATTTGTCATCCAAACCTAGCTAACACCTAGCACATGTTTTAACCTCTTCTTCTCTTACCGTTGCTCATTATCAGAGAAGGGGGGAGAGAGTGAGCAATAGAAACAGAGACCTAGTGACTGAAGCAAACATTTATTTGCTCTTTGCTTGGCTCTGTCAGTTATCCGGGTACAAACTCATCCACCACCATGCATCCGATGAAGTGAGCTGTAGCTCACGAAAGCTTATGCTCAAATAAATTTGTTAGTCTCTAAGGTGCCACAAGTCCTCCTTTTCTTCTATCCACCACCCACTGTCTCTGCCGGGCTCAATGGGCAGGAAGAGCTCAGCTGTCAACGGGACTTGGGGAGCTCGGGACATTACTGTGAGCTGCTTGAACGTTTAGGTGAAAACCGCCTAAACATGGAAACAAGCTCAAGGCAGCTGTAACTCATCTTGCATCTGTGGCAGTTGAAGCTACAAGGCAGCGTACTAAGTACAACGTTTAAACTTAGGTTTGACCTCAGAGGATTAAACAAATGTGTCTGTGTAAAGAGGAGAGTCGCGCTCAATCTCTTCTCACCATCAATGTGCAAACCAGGAACCTGTTGCTTTCCATTCCTGATGTTGTGTCACCATCATGTGGCCATTCTCTCTCAGTCCCTTTAATTAAAAAATTGTTGGTTTTTTTCATAGAAACAATATTTTCCTCATAGAGACGCAGGAGCAGATTAATCTACAAAGGGAAGGTGATTCCAAGGCAGTTCTGGAGGGAGAAGTGAACATTTACAGCATCACTAAATTATTTTGTTGTGCCTCACAGAGAGAGAGAAAATAAACCTATTAATCTGAGCTACAGACACACTCACAGCATGAAATACACAATTTTATGTTCAATGAGTTGTGTTCATTTAAATAATATGAAAAATATGTTTTGGGCAATGCATGAAAACGTCATGGCATTGAACAACCCACTTGATATAATTAATGTACTACATGATATTTGAAGAAGTTAAGAAAGATGTGCTTATAAATTAACGTGTTGTGCCATTTACACATGCACGAGACACAGCAGAAACTGAATTATTTGAGCGACTAAAATTTCCACTTTCTCACAGCATTTTAATTCTCAAGGTTGTTTTAATTTGCTTATTTTTTTGGAGCTAGAAATGGGGATAGAAAACACTGAAGTCAGTGGAATTACCACAGTGAGGGATTAGTCTCATTATTTGTCAATAACAAGAGCCTTTGTTAACACAGAGTTAACTTTGACTGTGAGTATGCCTTACCCTTCCAGAAACTGAGTTCAGTAAAACTCAAACTCTGGAAAAACAGGGAATGCAGAGCGATGTTACATGCCTAGATAACCTTAACTCTGCCCTCTAGAAGAGAATCCTTGATCGCATATGAGAACAAAGAAAAGTTTGGGGACAAATTACAGCTACTTCCCAAGAGTTTGTTTCTTCTGTAATTAATTGATCCTGGCCCCATCACATGATCCTGGCCTGGTATCTGGCTGTGGAATTTATAATTTACTATTTTTATCCCAGCATATTTAAAAGAGAAACTGCTTTACAAAAGCTCCCTTATTTTTGGTTATACAAACAGCCCACTTCCCCACCTATTTCAAGAAGATGGAATTTTCCTGACCCACAGGGAACTTAAAATAACACGCTCAAGATCACACATTCCTTAGGAGAAAATGAAGGGAGAAAAAAACAAAAACAAAAACCACCAAACCATTGCTGTTTCTACCCAAATGATCAATGGGATCAGAAAGTGACACTGTGCAATTAATTATCGGGTACTACACTAACTATGCAGTTAGTTAGATGCAGCCACAACCAGCTCTATGGTTGGTAAACTTACAGAGACTCTGCTCCTGATCATGAACTAGAGGCACATTGCCTTTAAACAGCTGCCATTTGAATGCATCTGACAGTCACAAGGAACAACGATCTGTGTTAAAGGAAGGTTGCCATTTATTAGAGCCCCAATTTATATTGTGTGCACAAAGAGAGGATTGAATGTGTAATAGGTAGTTTGGTAAATCTTGGTTATTTTATTTTATTTTTGTAGCAGACTCCTATCCACCTCCAGTAGAGTTTTCAGTCCCAATGGCAACTTACTTACCAAATGTAATACAAACGAGTCCATTCCTCCCAAGTGGATGTGGTTCTTGTTCTTCTACACATTGTAGACCATGGAAACCAAGGACCTGCAAATGTGCCTTCAAGTGCCTTTGATTCATTGATGAAAACATAAACTAGACACTCAGAGGATTGGAACTGATTTCAGCTGAGGGACCTGTTTGCTTGGGTTTTATGCATTTGCACAGGAAAACATCGAGGGTTTCCATTCATTTCAGGCATCCCTATTCAGTGGAACTTCTGAACATAATGGAAATGGATACGCACTTATTTTGTTAAAGGAACAGGCTTGTAAGGGGGCACTTGGATTTGAACCAAGGGCCACTTGAGCTGCAGTCAAACACGCTCCCCCTGAGCTATACCCCCACGGCATTTGCATAGGCAAGTCAGTGATCTTAAGGATTTTGAAGACAGGCCCTGCCTCAGAGAGCTCCTTTTCCATTCCCAGACCATGGGTGGTTTTAAAAATGGGGTTTGATTAAACTTTATATATACATGTAGACCCCACAGCTTGCACACCCACTGACACAGCTACCATCTCTCGGGGAAGTGGATTAACTACACACATGGGACAGCTCTCTCCCATCCCCTTAGAGCATCTTCATTATTCATAACCTACTGAATGGACAGTAACCAATTTCTCAAATATTGCTGAGTCTGCATTCAATATGGGTAACTGGTTGTCACAGAGTGTGGGGGAGTCTGGGCCCTGCACCCCTCTTCCTGGGATTCACCGTGACTCTCAGCCAGCCAGTAAAATGGAAGGTTTATTGGACAATAGGAACACAGCCTAAAACAGAGCTTGTGGGTACAACCAGAACCCCTCAGTCAAGTCCTTCTGGGGGGCAGGGAGCTTAGACCCCAGCCTTGGGGTTCCCGGCGTTCGACCACCCAGCCCAAAACTGAAAACAACACCCCACCCCCCAGTCTCACTCCTTCTTCCCCCAGCTCCTCCTCCAGCCTTTGTCCAGTTTCCTGGGCAAAAAGGTAGAAGCATTGAAAGCAGATCAACAGTAACCAATCTATCAAATATTCCTGCGTCTGCATTCAATATGGGTAACTGGTGATATTGGGCTGCATTAGGAGGAACGTTGCCGGCAGATCGAGGGAAGTGATTATTCCCTTCTATTCAGCACTGGTGAGGCCACACCTGGAGCATTGTGTACAGTTTTTGGCTCCCCCCACTGCAGAAAAAATTGGAGAGACTCCAGGGGAGGGCAACGAAAATGATTAGGGGACTGGAGCACGACTTATGACGAGAGGCTGAGGGAACAGGGATTGTTTAGTCTGCAGAAGAGAAGAGTGAGGGGGGATTTGATAGCTGCTTTCAACTACCTGAAAGGGGGTTTCAAAGAGGATGGATCCAGATTGTTCTCAGTGGTGGCAGATGACAGAACAAGGAGTAATGGTCTCAAGTTGCAGTGGGGGAGGTTTAGGTTGGATATTAGGAAAAACTTTTTCACAAGGAGGGTGGTGAAGCGCTGGAATGGGTTCCCTAGGGAGGTGGTGGAATCTCCTTCCTGAGAGGTGTATAAGGCCTGGCTTGACAAAGCCCTGCCTGGGATGATTTAGTTGGGGATTGGTCCTGCTTTGAGCAGGGGGTTGGACTAGATACCTCCTGAGGTCCCTTCCAACGCTGATCGAGGGTTAGAATAACATTTCATAACAAACGGTCGGTTGAGTTAAGTGCAAATCCCTGTCGTAATCTTCCCCTGTCCAGTAGCCACAGAGGACGTTCCAAGCGTTGGATTCGAGCTGCTGAGTCAGCTTCCTGCAATGAGTTTCAGCTTTCCCAGAGGTAATTTGTGAGGGCTCGCTGTTTTCGGATGTTCTTGTTTAATTCCCATCCATCCAATTCAAATGAGTCTGAAATTACTCATAGCAACAATCTTTCACCTACTTTGGTAAACTGAGAAGAGTTATCAAGCGTTGCGCTGAGATACCAGTCAGTGGGGAACAGAGTGATAGTCATTTGTAAACCAGTTGCATTAAGAACCACAAGTCTCTGGATGGGGGTAGACCACCATGGGAATGGGGGTGTCACAGACAATTTGGAGGGAGGTGGCAGAGTAAGGGGTGCAAGAGGTTTAATTAGGGCACATTTTCCCTTGGTCCCAAAAGGGGCAGCATGACATGCCCAATTAAAAGGGGGTGTCACGCCTGAAGAATTTATAATATCCACCAAAATAACAGTAATAACAAGACAAACACAGAACACAATTTTTTGTTGCGACAGTGGACCCTTGGTGTGCTGGGTTGTTCTTCCACTGGTGCCAGCTTGCCCATAAAGTGTCTGAAAACAAAATGAACATTCCCCAGCCCCTTAGTGGGGACAGATTATTGCCTAAAAATACCCCTTTCTTTTTACAATTTGTTTGCTGACTGCAGGAAAACAGAAGAATTACCTTTATTTTTTGTTTGGGTTTGTTTTATACGAAGGATACTTGCTGCATAGACAGGCCTACTTTGCCTAGGTATGTAACCACGGTCTGTTCCTGAAGTCTTTCCCCCAGCTCGTCACTAGATGTGAGGGGGGAAGCTCATTTAGACCTTCCTTACACTTAGTATTTAAATCTCCTTATTGTCCCTACCTCTGCTGGCCTTAGATTTCTCCTCCTGTCCCTTTTTTGGCAGCTCAGATGAGGTGATTGAGTGGTTCAGATGATAAACTGCTAATCCATTGTGTTTTGCATGCATGGGTTTGAATCCCATCCTCATCACGTGCATTTAGTCTTCTCCCCTTCTTTACAAACAACCCTCTCCCCTTTGGTACAATGACAGACCAAGCCACATTGCTTCCTGTAAACAAAAACCTTCTCAGGAACTCGGACCTCCCTTGCTTTCAATAAAATATGTCTAAATCCCAGATTTCTTAAAAGAACTCTGTGTTTCTGAGGTAACATCCTCATAATCTCCCCCAAACACCCTGGGACCTGCCCAAATAATTAAAATGCCCCAGTTCTCAGCAAAGCCACGACAGTGACCCACAGCTAGAGTGTCTAGACCAAGCTGTTCTGAAGGAAGCAACTCAAACATTTTCTCTCTGCTTCCCTTGGCAAGGTCTGAGTGGGAAAACAAAATCCCCCAAATGGAAAATTTTCTGCTGAGAAACCAATACTAGTATGGTTGGGGACTTTGATTTGAATGGATTATTATTATTGTCAAGGTTCCTTCCCCAGTCTGGACTCTGGGGTACAGATGTGGGGACCCGCATGAAAGACCCCCCTAAGCTTATTTCTACCAGCTTAGGTTAAAAACTTCCCCAAGGCACAAAATCTTTGCCCTTGGACTAGGGTATGCTGCCACCACCAAGTGCTTTAACAAAGAACCATGGAAAAGGACCACTTGGAGTTCCTCTTCCCCCAGCTATCCCCCCAAGCCCTTACACCCCCTTTCCTGGGGAGGCTTGAGAATAAACAAGTTGAGCACAGACCAGCTTGGGTTTCTTAGGACCCTAAAAACCCAATCAGATTCTTAAAAAAACAGAACTTTATTAAAAAGAAAAGGAGTACTTGTGGCACCTTAGAGACTAACAAATTTATTTGTTACTTGTTATTAGTCTCTAAGGTGCCACAAGTACTCCTTTTCTTTTTGCGAATACAGACTAACACGGCTGCTACTCTGAAACCTGTCAGAACTTTATTAGAAGAACAAAACAAAGATAAAAGAAACACTCTGAAAGATTGGAATGGAAGATAATCTCACAGGCAATCAGATTCAAAACATAGAGAATCCCTCTAGGCAAAACCTTAAGTTACAAAAAGACACAAAAACAGGAATACACATTCCCTCCAGCACAGCGAATTTACAAGCCAAAACAAAGAAAACCTAATGCATTTTCTAGCTAGATTACTTACTAACTTTATAGAAGTTGGAGAGCTTGCATCCTTGATCTGTTCCCAGCAAAGGTATCACACAGACAGACAAAAGCCTTTCCCCCCCTCCAGATTTGAAAGTATCTTGTCCCCTCATTGGTCATTTTGGGTCAGGTGCCAGTCAGGTTACCTGAGCTTCTTAACCCTTTACAGGTGAAAGGATTTTGCCTCTGGCTAGGAGGGATTTTATAGCACTGTATACAGAAACGTGGTTACCCTTCCCTTTATTTTGTGACAATTATTCTCTTCTGATCTCTGAATTATTTCAGTTCAGTCTTTTCCTCCGGATGTGTTGCCAGGTGTTGAATTGTGGGGGCAAGAGGCCAAGTCATGACGTCTCTTCCCCTCTTTCGTAGTTTCTTCCAACTTGCTAGGAAGTTCCTTTGCTATGATGTGAGTCAAGCAGTGTCCATTGTCTCTGGGCTATCTTGGAGAAGTCTGCATTGTATACGGTTTGTGGGATAGACCTTGGGAGTGTGGATACATTTAATGGGCCAGCAGCTAGTCTGGCTACTCCGTTGTCACACCTGAAAGGCTGGTGGTGGGCATTTCTCAGCCTCATAACATATGTTAGTAATGCACACAGAGCAAAACTTCATAATTCCCAGACAATGCTAGCACACACAATCCAACAAGATATTAATGTTCAACAAATCACGACTTTTGAAATGATACCTCACCAGGCCGACTTCATACAAACCATGTCATCCTTATACGACAGTGGTGACTATGGGGCTTCCAAGGTGCTGCTTTGAGCGCAGCCTGCCACACCTGGGCTGACAATGCAATGGAGACGTACCCTTAGAGTCCATCTCTCCCTGGATAAAGATGGCAGCAGGGCTGGCCTGGGTCACCTGACGTGGGCTCCTGGAGCTCAAGCTGTGGGGCTCAAAAATGGGGTGCAGATATTTGTGTTCACGCTGAAGCCTGGGTTCGGAAACCCTCACCCCTCGGGGGGGCTTCAGAGGTTGGGCTCAAGCCCATCTGTCTCCACTGTCATTTTATAGCCCTGCAGCCCCAGCTCCAGAAGCCTGAGCCAGCCGCCCCGGGCTCTGAGACAGGTGCCCTGGGTGTTTTAATCGCTGTGTAGACATAACGTTAGGATACATCTACAGTGCAATGAACCCCCCACGGCTGGCCTGTGTCACATTATTGAGGGTCATGCGGCTTGGGCTGTAAAGGTGCAGAGCGCGTGTCTCGATTCAGGCTCAGTATCCTGCTCTAGGAGCCCAGAAGGTTGGGAGCGAGTTTAGGAAGTGGAAATGGTAAAAGCATCAAGAAGTGTTACCCTGGACTGAATGGCACTTCTCCATTGGTCTGTCTGCTTTGGGGCAGGGACAAAAACACGTCCTGCGGCATTCGTTATTTCAAAGGGGGGTTTAGGATTTTCATTCTCAGACACGGTGCACACAGCAGGCCGCAACGCTCGGGGTAAACTAAATGAGCCACCCACAGATTTTGGCAGCCCCAGTGATCCATTTGGTGTGAGAGCTCAGACCTGCCCCTGTCCCAGAGGGAGGGGGTCGTCCGCAAGGGGACTGCACCACTGACCTACCAGCGCTTAACACCCAAACTTTCAGAAACTCTATTATCAGTGCCTGGGCGTGTAATTGAAATGATAAGAACAGTACAGTCTCAGACCAAAGGTCCACCTATCTCTGTATTTTGTCTTCTGACAGCAGCCAATACCAGGTGCCCCAAAAGCCACTCAACAAGGCACCACTGGGAGTTGAACCCAGGATCTCCTGTTTACAAGACAGGTGCTTTAGCCAGCTAAGCCATGGTGCCCATCTCTGCCCAGCGTATGGTGTCTGCCCACAACTGACTCTCTGCCAACCCCCACCGCGGCCGGACGAGCGTTGCTTGTGTTGGGGTTCTGTAAAGCCGAGGAGCAGGTGAAGTTTTGCTCCCCAGGTGTGTGTGTGATTCTTTGGACAGGTCTAGGCTACAAAATTAAGTCGGTGTAGCCTGCGCCCACTTCCCTTTGCCCCTCCCCTGAGACTTGCCCTGCCTACCGCTTGCACCTCCCTGCCCCTCCCCGGAGACCCCCCCTGCCCGCCGCCCGCACCTCCCTGCCCCTCTCCTGAGACCCTCCCTGCCCGCCGCCCGCACCTCCCTGCCCTTCCCCTGAGACCCCCCTCCCCGCTGCCCGCACCTCCCTGCCCTTCCCCTGAGACCCCCCTGCCCGCCGCCCGCACCTCCCTGCCCCTCCCCTGAGACCCCCCCTGCCCGCCGCCCGCACCTCCCTGCCCCTCCCCTGAGACCCACCCTGCCCGCCGCCTGCACCTGCATTCAGGCAACATCTGGGCCCGCAGAACAAGGCATGAGAAGAAGCCAGTAGCTCTGAGCAGGAAAATAGCCGCTAAAATGCTGGCTAGTGTTGCCAGGATTCCCAGACATGCCACCATCCCATGTCCACGAATATTCATAGAAGGTGGTGTCTGCAGTAGAGACCAAAAACGCAGAGAAAAGCCCTCCAAAGTTTTAAGCTGCCAAGACCCAGACTGTGGTCAAGATCAGAAGCTAAGCCCTGGATTTGAACTATCAGCCCATTGCTATGTATGTAGATGCTCAACCACTCAACTATACTCTCAACAAAGAGCTCTAGATATAGCTCAGACTAGAGATGGGCTTGAACCTGGGGCTTAGCAAACTTGATATGTATACAAGCATTTCAGTGTAGACATCTCGGCTCAGGCTGAGTACTGGGCTGTGGGACCCCACAAACTTGGGAGGGAGTTTCGCAAGCGAAAAAGGTAAAACTCCAGGGGAGTATTACCCTGGACTCACTGGCAGTTCTCCATTGGTCTGTCTGCTTTGGGGCAGGGACAATAACACGTCCCGCTGCATTCGTTATTTCAAAGGGTGATTTAGGATTTTCATTCTCAAAGATGGTGCACAAAGCAGGACTCAACCCTGGGTGTAAACTCAATGAGTTGCACACAGATTCTAGCAGCTACAATGAGCCATTTGGTGTGAGAGCTCAGACCTGCCCTTGTCCTAGGGAGAGGGGGTCAGCTGCGAGGGGACTGGACCACTGACCTATCAGCTCTTAACACCCAAACTTTCAGTAACTCTCTTATCAGTGCCTGTGAGTGTAATTTAAACCATAAAAACAGCCATACTGGGCTAGACCAAAGGCCCATCTAGCTCTCTATCTTGTTTTCTGATAGTAGCCAATATCAGGTGCCCCAAAAGCCACTCAAGAAGGCACCACAGGGAGTTGAACCCAGGATCTCCTGTTTACGAAACAGGTGCTTTAGCCAGCTAAGCCATGGTGCCTGCCCGTGGCTAAGACATGGTGTCTGCCCATCCCTGACTCCCTGCCAAACCCCACCTGGGCCTGACAAGCTTTGCTTGTGTTTGACTTCTGCAAAGCAGAGAAGCAGGTGAAGGTTTCCTTGCAAGCTGGGTGTGTGTGTGTGAATCCTTGGTCAGGTCTGCACTACCCAGTTATTTCAGCATCGTTATATTGCTCAGGCATGTGAAAAACACGCTACGATCCCTCGGTCGGCAGCTTTTGGCTGGTGCACACAATGCGATGCCACGTCTGGCGACAAATCTGCCCTGTTTTGGCGACAAAATAAAACCACCTCGACGAGAGGCCTAGAGCTTTTTGCAGTGAACTTAAAGCAACAACGTGTCCGTGTAAATGTTGCCAGTCACTATATCACCATTACTGACCTCCGCCAGTATCCCACAATGCCCGCCGTGAACTCGCCTGCCCTGCATTCCTGCTACAGAGGCTGGGTCCCTCCCCTTTCATCGCTCCGGGAAGTTGTGACGGCTGAGCCTCCGGCTCCGCTCCAGCAGCCAGGAGCAAATCACCGCCGTGGGATCCTGCCCTCTCCCGCACTGCGAACACAGAGCAGGGGTGACGGATGCTTCCTCACAGTGGGGGGGGCCCACTGACATCCAAACTGTGGCACCCCCATGATGCCCCTTTCCCCAAGGACCTGCACTCGTGCCACCCCTTCTCCCTGAGGCCCCAACCCTACCCCGCTTCCTCTCCCTGGGGCCCTGCCCCATGCCGTCCCCCCAAGGCCACACCCACAGAACGCCTCTTCCCCCCAAGACTCCACCTTGTCCCCCCCTCCATCTTTCGCTCTTAAGGCTGGTAAAAAGTGGCGGGGCCATGGCCCTCTAAACCCCCCTTGTGCTGCACCCCTGCACAGAGCCAGGCAGGCAGCAGCATGTGTGTGTGTATGTGACAGAGTCAGCTGTGCTGGGCTGATCCAGTGAGAGAAGCAGGGACTGATGTCGGGGTTGTCCCCCTCCCCCTGCCTCGGTACTGGGGTGTCCCCCTTCCCCTGCCTCAGGACTGGTTGCTTCCAGCAGCTGTCTGAACTTAGAGACAGTGTCCCGACACACTCATTCTTCCCCAACAGACACACGCCCCCAACACACACACACTGCCTCTGCTCACACACACATTCTGTCACACACGCTCTGCCACGCCACGCACACTGCAGCTGAAAAGCAGCCGGCAATCCAGTCGGATGCCCATGGAGCAATGGGATAGAGACACCTGCATCATGTGATGCTTGTGCCGGCCCATGCGCCATTGCAAGCCCTTCCCAAAGCACCCTGCGGCCAGTTGCACAGTGCCATAGCGACCCACAGTGCACTGCTCTCCGGGGCGAAGCAAGAGTTGCTAGAGTGGATGACACAAGGAGCCTAGTATTTCATTAAAACACTTCAACTAAAGCCGCATAACTCAGTAGTGTAGACATAGCCTGAGAGTGAGACAAGACCTAGCTCCTGTTGACACAAAGGATGCTCAGGCACTGAAACAAAAGAGCCACAAGCTCCTCTGTAGTTGACAGGATTTGAACCTGTGCAAGGAGACCCCCCCCCCCAATGGATTTCTAGTCCGTCACCATAACCACTTGGCTTATGCAGGTTTCTCATGATGCTCTAGTTCTGTTCTCACTGAGTGATCGTTTCCAGCTGTTTCCTCACACCAGCTGCCACAGCACACTCACGGCTGTGCCGTGTGTAAGTGTGTCCATGGCTGAACAGCAAGAATTCCTGCCCAGTTCCCTTCTGGCTGGAGCACGATGAGAGTGTGTTTGTGGTTAATGACGTTGCTGTAGATTGTTGTCCATTTCCTGCCTCGATAATCCAGACAGTCCCTTTCCCGTCATATCCCCAGTACAGCAGGGATGGCAATAGCAGGGGGCAGGTTTTCTGTGGGGCACAGAGCTTTGCCAAGGGGGTCGGTGGCTCCTTTCTTTCCTCACCCTGGAGCAAACTCAGCTTTTCATTCCATCCTTAATGTTTCATGGAATAACAACAGCAGCATGAAGAAAGAGGTCAGCAGGGTGGGTCTCAGGGGAGGGTCAGGGAGGTGCAGGCGGCGGGCAGGGGGGGTCTCAGGGGAGGGTCAGGGAGGTGCGGGCGGCGGGCAGGGGGGGTCTCAGGGGAGGGGCAGGGAGGTGTGGGCGGTGGGCAGGGAGGGACTCAGGGGAGGGGCAGGAAGGTGCGGGCGGCGGGCAGGGGGGTCTCAGGGGAGGGGCAGGGAGGTGCGGGCGGCGGGCAGAGGGGTCTCAGGGGAGGGGCAGGGAGGTGCGGGCGGCGGGCAGGGGGGGTCTCAGGGGAGGGGCAGGGAGGTGCGGGCAGCGGGGAGGGGGGTCTCAGGGGAAGGGCAGGGAGGTGCGGGCGGCGGGCAGGGAGGGTCTCAGGAGAGGGGCAGGGAGGTGCGGGCGGCGGGCAGGGTGGGTCTCAGGGGAGGGGCAGGGAGGTGCGGGCGGCGGGCAGGGGGGGTCTCAGGGGAGGGGCAGGGAGGTGCGGGCGGCGGGCAGGGGGGTCTCAGGGGAAGGGCAGGGAGGTGCGGGCAGCGGGGAGGGGGGTCTCAGGGGAAGGGCAGGGAGGTGCGGGCGGCGGGCAGGGAGGGTCTCAGGAGAGGGGCAGGGAGGTGCGGGCGGCGGGCAGGGGGGGTCTCCGGGGAGGGGCAGGGAGGTGCAAGCGGTAGGCAGGGCAAGTCTCAGGGGAGGGGCAAAGGGAAGTGGGCGCAGGCTACACCGACTTAATTTTGTAGCCTAGACCTGTCCAAAGAATCACACACACACCTGGGGAGCAAAACTTCACCTGCTCCTCGGCTTTACAGAACCCCAACACAAGCAACGCTCGTCCGGCCGCGGTGGGGGTTGGCAGAGAGTCAGTTGTGGGCAGACACCATACGCTGGGCAGAGATGGGCACCATGGCTTAGCTGGCTAAAGCACCTGTCTTGTAAACAGGAGATCCTGGGTTCAACTCCCAGTGGTGCCTTGTTGAGTGGCTTTTGGGGCACCTGGTATTGGCTGCTGTCAGAAGACAAAATACAGAGATAGGTGGACCTTTGGTCTGAGACTGTACTGTTCTTATCATTTCAATTACACGCCCAGGCACTGATAATAGAGTTTCTGAAAGTTTGGGTGTTAAGCGCTGGTAGGTCAGTGGTGCAGTCCCCTTGCGGACGACCCCCTCCCTCTGGGACAGGGGCAGGTCTGAGCTCTCACACCAAATGGATCACTGGGGCTGCCAAAATCTGTGGGTGGCTCATTTAGTTTACCCCGAGCGTTGCGGCCTGCTGTGTGCACCGTGTCTGAGAATGAAAATCCTAAACCCCCCTTTGAAATAACGAATGCCGCAGGACGTGTTTTTGTCCCTGCCCCAAAGCAGACAGACCAATGGAGAAGTGCCATTCAGTCCAGGGTAACACTTCTTGATGCTTTTACCATTTCCACTTCCTAAACTCGCTCCCAACCTTCTGGGCTCCTAGAGCAGGATACTGAGCCTGAATCGAGACACGCGCACTGCACCTTTACAGCCCAAGCCGCATGACCCTCAATAATGTGACACAGGCCAGCCGTGGGGGATTCATTGCACTGTAGACGTAACGCTATGTCTGCACTGCAATTAAAACACCCAGGGCACCCGTCTCAGAGCCCGGGGCGGCTGGCTCAGCCTTCTGGGGCTGGGGCTGCAGGGCTATAAAATGACAGTGGAGACAGATGGGCTTGAGCCCAACCTCTGAGGCCCCCCGAGGGGTGAAGGTTTCCGAACGCAGGCTTCAGCGTGAACACCTGTATCTGCACCCCATTTTTGAGCCCCACAGCTTGAGCTCCAGGAGCCCACGTCAGATGACCCAGGCTGCCCATAGCTCCCGCATGAGCTCGTTCTCTTTGACCTGCTTCTGCCGTTATTTCAGAACCAGCAGGAGGGGGACTGTGTCCCTGTCACTTCGCCAGCCGTAGAACAGACTCTGTCTGCATCCCATCTTTGATTAATCCCAACTTTTAGTGTATTCCTAGTGTGATACTTTCCCAGTGCTCTGCCTCATTCTAACATTCTGGTCAGAGACGGAAAACGGGGAGGAATGGACTAGTTTGTACGTCATTTGGTAACTTGCCATAGTATGTGATTGAAAACTCTGCTGGAGGTGGGCAGGAGCCTGTTACAAACATAAAATAGCTAAGCTTTGCCAAACTACCGGCTACACATTCAAACCTTCCTGGCAGTAGCAGCCGTGTTAGTCTGTATCCGCAAAAAGAAAAGGAGGACCTGTGGCACCTTAGAGACTAACACATTTATGTGAGCATAAGCTTTCGGGAGCTACAGCTCACTTCATGGGATGCATTCGGTGGAAAATACAGTAGGGAGATTTTATATTTGTTAGTCTCTAAGGTGCCACAAGTACTCCCTTTCTTTTTACAATAGAAATGGCAATTTTCCTTGAACACAGATCATTGTTTTCTGTAACTTCCAGAGGCATTAAAATAGCAGCTGTTTAAAGGTAATGTACTTTTATTTCATGATCAGCAGCAGAGTGTGTAAATTTACCACCCATCAAGCTGCTTGTTCTGCATCTAACTAATTGCAGGGCTTGACGTACCATTCAGTAACATTAACGCTCTGTTAACAAAGCCTTTGGTGCGTGACAAATAATGAGACTTATCCCTTACTGCTGTAATTCCACTGACTCCAGTGTTCTCTTTCCCCATTTCTGGTTCCAAGAAAATAAAGAAATTAAAACAACCTTCAGAACTAAAATGCCAGGAGAACGTGAAACGTTGGTAGCTCAAATAATTCAGTTTCTTCTATGTCTTGTGCGTGTGTAAAAAGCACAACATATGAATTTATAAGCACATCTTAACCTCTTTAAATATCATGGAGGACATTAACTATATCAAGTGGGTTGTTCAATGCCAGGAGGTTTTCATGCACCGCCCAGAACATATTTTTAATATTATTTAAATGCACCTAACTCCTTGAACATAAAGTTGTTTATTTCATTCCTGTGAAGTGTGCTGGTAGCTCAAATAATTGAGTTTATTGTCACTCTGTGTGTGTGTGTGTGTGTGTGTGTGTGTGTGTGTGTGTGAGGTACAACACAATAATTTAGTAATGCTGAAAATGTTCCCTTCTCCCTCCAGAACTGCCTCAGAATCACCTTCCCTTTGTAGATCAATCTACTCCTGTGTCTGGATGAGGAAAATATGGTTTCTATGAAAAAAAAAAAAAGCGTTGTTTATTTAAAAGGACTGACCACACGATGGAGACACAACACCAGGAACGCAAAGCAACAGGCTCCTGCTTTGCACTTTGACGGTGACACGGGATGGGACTCAACCCCCCTCTGTTAACAGACACATGTATTTAATTTTCTGCGGCCAAACATATGAGCGCCCAACCTCCCTCCTACCCTCCCTTTTCCCAGGGGTAAACTTCCCTTTCTGTGGTTTACGCTCCATAGATGGCTGGGTCTGCTTGAAGGCATCAGCTCAAGACACCACCTGACCCAGAGTGTTCACGCTTTTGTCCCATAGACACTGCTTCATATCGTCTTTACGTGTGTTTAAGAAATGCTCCCGAGCAACAAGTTCAAACATTTCTTCAAAGCTGGCAATTCCCCTTCACCTCACCATTTCCCCATCAGCTCTTTCATCCTGTTTACATATTCCCCATTACTCATACCAGCATTTCTCTTAAGATTCCTAAAATTCACCCGATATGTTTCAGGGGAGATCTGAAATCATTTCAGACCCATTCCTTTGAATTTATAGTCATCTAAAGCATCCTGAATGGGCATTTCCTTGAATGTGCTCAGAACTTTACCAGTTAACTTTGCAACCAAAGTGGGGATTTTCTTGTCCTCAGGAACCACACACAGCCTCTCAAAGGTAGTGAAATATTCTGGACTATCATCTGTCATTTTGCATGAAAGACGCAACTGTTCCCATTTGCGGATTTTTGGAAGGTGGGAATCAGTGACAGGGGAAGGTTCTGGCTCTGCTTTTCTAGCAGTCCAATTAGTGTTTTTGTTCACTTTCTTTCTCCTCCATGCCTCGTCTGTGGGGTTCAGCTTCCTTGGCTTTCAGCTCTAGGGGCAATGGGGAGAGGCCAAAGCTCCAGATCACCATGACTGACAGGGCAGTCAGTCTAATGAGGGAGTCACCAGGCCAGCGGGTCCCATCCTCCATGTGAGATGGAACTACCCGGGACAGAGCGGGGCTGAGCTAAGGAGAGAGCAGGAGCCCAAGAAGAGCCGGGGAACTGAGCTGCGCCAGCCAGAGCCACAGAAGCAGCCCAGGGAGCAGACATGTGCTGGGAGGAAAACTGCAGCAACCAGAGCCAGAGAGGCCAGAGAATCAGCCCAGGATGGAGGCAGAGCAGCAGCAGCCTGTGGCTGGAGGTGCATGCAGTGAACAACTGGGGAGAGCGAAGGGGTCCCGGGGCAGAAAGCCCAGCTCAGGGAGACACCACGAGTCAAGAGACCTTGCAGGCCAGACTTGGGAGATCATAACCTCGACATGGAGGCCGATGCTAGGAAGAAGTGTCCTGCCATCTAGAGCCTGAGGGCATGTGGCCACCACCAGAGCACGTGTCTGACCTGTGGTATTTCTGCACCACAGCCAGGGCCTGGGACACGTGTGGGAGAGACTGTGAACTTCCCTTATGTCCCAGAGACTGCTGTTTGCGATATCCCTGTGCCACAGAATGAGGTTACAGGTTTTCCTTTAACCTTTCCCATTTTCCTTATTTTTTAAATTCATTGCCTTTAATAAATTGTATTTGTTTGAAGCACATGCAACAATCGGTGGTTCAGGGAAGCATTCAGAGCGGAGATAGTATCCCAGAGTGGGGACATCCTAGCTCCTGTTCGAAGTGACGACAACAAGATTGGGGGGGGCGAGCCCCCCAGGAATCCTGGGCCCAGCCTTGTCGGGGTTACGAGGACTCTGCCACACACGAGAGCAGAAAGAGTCTTCGAGGTCGGGCAGGCCTCTGGGTAAGGGACTGGGAGCGGGGACTCAGATCCTTTCACTAGCCAATTCCACTGGCGTAGTGTATAAGCAGGAAAGTTTGCTGCAATAGCAGGACCATAACCCCCTTTACACTTTCACTCTGTACTCATTGCTTCTCTCCCTCTGCTTCCTTCAAGGCTGGAGCTTCTTCTTGGCTGCTCTGGCTTCAGCTAGAGCCCTGGGAAGGAGGTGGGGGTAGGGCCTCACAAGGGCTAGGGCATGAGCCCCAGGTCTTCCAGGCTAGCCTTTGCCATTCCTGAACAGCTGCCCGGGCTAGTGTGTGGAGCAGTTTCCCTCTTCCAAATGTGCAGCTGTCCCTGTGCTTGAGGGGGCTTGGTAAACAGCACCTTTGGAGCCTGGGTGTTTCTCTGCTTCTTGCCAGCTGGGGAAAAATCTCTCGCCCCACTGCAAAAGTGAACACCGTAAATGGGAATGGTCAGAGGCCCCACCAGGGAGGTGGCCCTACTTTCCTACCACATTCTGAGGTTGGCCACAGAGCAACAGCAGCTGCTCCGCATGCCGGCCTGTGGGTGGCCTTCAGTGGGTGTTTGGCATGCCCGGGAGCAGGCTGGCCGGGTGTATTTGTGGCTGTCAGCTGGCCATGTGTGATGTTCATGAAGATGGCCACGTGTGATGGGAATGTACTTAATGTTGTCTCAAAATACTCTGCGGGTGCCTCAGTTTCCCCTTTGCATTTCTTAAGTCTCTAGGTGGTGGGATAAAGGTGTGTGATTGTGGCAGAGCCCTAGAGGGCCAGTGGGATGGTGTCTGCACAGAGAATGGCCAACACCCTGTCTCCTGGCAACTGATGGCCTGGGCCCTTCCCCTGCAAGGTGCCAACTGAAGGTGTTGGAGAACAAAGAGATCAGGTGGCCTCCTGGCCGGCGAAAGAGACAAAGGCCAGAGGAAGGACTAGAGAGTGGCAGTTTAGAGCTGTCTGGGGAAACGGAGGGAGGCCCAGAACTGGGGTCTGGGCTCCCTACCCCTGAAGATGGACCTGACTGAAGGGTCCTGTTCTCTATACCTACAAGCTCTGTTTTAGTCTGTGCTCCTGTCGTCTAATAAACCTTCTGTTTTATCAGCTGGCTGAGAGTCACGTCTGGCTGTGGAATTGGGGTGCAGGGCCCTCTGGCTTCCCCAGGAGCCCCAACTATGCAGACTCACTGCAGGAAGTGAACAGTGTGGAAGGGGATGCTGAGTTCTCTGAAGTGAGAGCCAGGAAGGTCGAAACTGTTGTGTGCTCACACTGTCAGCTGCCTGCGCAATAGGGTGTTCACACTTGTGGCACTTGCAGCGGTACTCAGAGCGGTGCACTCCGGGCAGCTATCCCACTGAGCATCTCTTTCTCTTCCACTGCTAAAAGTTGTGGGAAGGTGGAGGGGGTCGTGGGGCATCCTGGGTCCTGTCCCAATGCCCCGTGATGCACTGCTTCACGTCCCAGCAATCCCTGGGCTTCCGTTGCATTTGGCACCATCTTTCAATGGTTTGTGCACTGCGCGCTCTGCCTCTTCGGGCTGCAGGAATGGATTCCACACTGTTGACCAATATGCTGCTTGTTCTTACTAATACGATGTAACGATGCTGCCTTTGGTGGGACACTTCTGGGAGTATCAATTCAGGACAAATCGCTTAGAGCAGGGCAGTTACAGCCCAAGGCTGGGGTTTCTCCACTTCCAAGGCACACCGAACCAGCCAGACAGAGAGGATTTTGGTTTTACCCCACTGGCTAACCTCAAGTCATACTATCAATTCCCTTAGACACTCCAGTTTGCCAGTATCACCACCAGTGCCACTCGTTATGGGGACCAATGGTTATGAAAACCAATACCCCAGTAAAAGAAAAAAGGTTCTCTCGATCCCAAAGGACCAAGCCTCAGACCCAGGTCAATATACAAATCAGATCTTACCCACAAATCACGCTGTTGCCAGTCCTTTAGCATCTAAAATCTAAAGATTTATTCATAAAAGGAAAAAGATATAGATGAGAGCTAGAATTGGTTAAATGGAATCCATTGCACACAGGAATGGCAAAGTTCTTGATTCAGGCTTGTAGCAGTGATGGAATAAACTGCAGGTTCAAATCAAGTCTCTGGAGAACATCACTAGCTGGGATGGGTCATTCTCTCCTTTGTTCAGAGCTTCAGTTTGCAGCAAGGTTCCTCCAGAATTAAGAAGCATGATTGAAGACAAAATGAAGGGGTTTTCAAGGCCTTTTCTATCCTCTGTCATGTGGAAGAACACCCCTTTGTTCTTATTGTGGAAATTACAGTAGCAAGATGGAGTTTCGAGTCACATGGGCAAGTCACATGTTCATAGGTTTCAGAGTAGCAGCCACACGAAAGCTTATGCTCTAATAAATTTGTTAGTCTCTAAGGTGCCACAAGTACTCCTTTTCACATGTTCATGCATGACTTAGTTCTTTACAAGCAGACACCATTGTTTACATGTTAGTTTAAACATTCCCTGGAAAGCTAAGATGTGGATTGGCATCTCCCAAAGTTCACTGTCAGTTAAGTTTTTCTTGATTGGGCACTTACTGAGAATAGTCCTTTCTCAAGAAGCTGACCAGATGATTCACTCTGTGGCTACTTAAAATTAAAACACATAGAGATACAAGTACATAGCCAATATTCATAACTTCATCTACAAAAATGATACACATTCAGATAGCATAATCATAACATTTCCATAGACACCTTACTGGACCTCCTTTGTACAAGATTTGGTGCAAATATATAGAAGTAGTTGCAATGATCTATTTTGGTCACAGTTTATGTCAATAACGTCACACGTGTCACGAGTGGCCGTGGAGTTATTCCTTAAACTACAAAAGCAAGAGGAGTTTGACATTGATCTCACCATGTGTAGTAGCTACAACACGAGATTATTTGTGGCATTCACGGAGGTGCAGACCACAGTGGAATGCCACTTTTGAGCTCAGGAAACAAGCACTGAGTGGTGGGATCACATTGTCATGAACATCTGGGATGACAAGCAATAGCTGCAAAGCTTTCGGATAAGGAAAGTCACAGTCATGGGACGGTGTGATAAGCTCGCCCCAGCCCTGCAGCACAAGGACATGAGAATGAGAGCTGCTGTATTTGGAGAAGCACGTGGCAATTGCACTGTGGAATCTGGCTACTCCAGACTGCTACCAATGGGTCGCTAACCAGTTCAGAGTGAGAAAGCTGACCGTTGGATGCGTGTTGACGAAAGTGTGCAGGGCCATTAATTGCATCCTGCTCCGAAAGACCAAGATTCTGGGCAACATGCGTGACATTGTGGATGGCTTTGCACTAATGGGCTTCCCTAACTATGGAGGGGCGATAGATGGCATGCATATTTCAATTCTGGCACCAGACCACCTAGCCACCGAATATATTAATAACAAGGGGTATTTGTCTGGTTCTCCAGGCACTAGTGGATCACCGTGGGCATTTCACGGACATTAATGAAGGCTGGTCCAGAAAGGTGCATGACGCACACATCTTTCAGAACACTGGCCTGTTCAGGAAGCTGCAAGCAGGGACTTTCTTTCTGGACCAAAAAATCACCACAGGGGAAGTTAAAATACCCTTTGTGATCCTGGGAGACCCGGACTACCCCTTAACGCCATGGCTTATGAAGCCATACCTGGGGCATCTTGACAGCAGCAAGAAGCGGTTCAAAAACAGGCTGAGCAAGTGCAGCATGACAGTTGAGTCTTTTGGCCTTTTAAAGGCCCCCTGGCACCGCCTATATGAAAGACTGGACCTGGCTGATGACAGTATTCCTATGATTTTAGCCACATGCTCTACACTCCATAATATTTCTGAAGGGTGAAAACTTCACTCAGGGCTGGACCACTGAGTCTGAGAACCTGGAGGCTGAATTTGAACAGCCAGAGATGAGGGCTATAGAGGGGCTCAGCGTGAGGCCATAAGGATCAGGGATGCCTTGAGGCAGCAATTTGAAGCTGAAAGCCACTAACATTTATTGCTATGCTAGGGATTGCGGTGCTTGTAATGACAAGAGGTGATTGTGATTGCTGCAGACGATGCATTATGAAGGTTTAAGGAAATTGCCCGTTGTTTTGCAGGGCTCTGTTTGCCTTCAATGAATGGACTAAAGATTGCTTTCCAACAAAACTATTCTTTTATTAAAAAACAACCACTGGAGGAGAGAGACGGGGAAAAAAAAACCGCATTAGCACTGTGGGGGATGGGGGAAGGGAGGGTCTCACGAGGTGGGGTCCCAGGACCATTAAGGATTTGTGTATGTCCAGGTATCATATGCAACTTTATCCTTTGGAGTACAGTGCAGGGGTACTCTACTTCAGCAGGAATAAACTGCAGAGGGACAGGTGTTGAGTGCATTGCGTACTGCTAGTCCGCAGGGCTGGATTGTGATGGGGCAGGAGTGGCATGCAGCGGGTACAGACTGGAGCTAGGAGGTTGATAAGAGTGTTGGCAGTGTCTGGAGGGTGCATGGGAAAGAGTTTTGCAACAGCGGCTGCAGGGGAGGGCGGGCACGGAGCTGCTCAGTTTGCAGTGCTAGTAGTTCCTGAAGCGTGTCCACTTGACACTCCATAATGTTTAAGAGCCGCTCCATGGCTTCGTTCTGGCGTACCGCATTCTTCTCTCAGTCCCTCTTCTCGCTGTCCGGCCACTCCTTCAATTCTTGTTTTTCGGCCGTGGAGTGGATCATGACAGCATGCAGAAAGTTCTCTTTGATTCTTCCTGGCTGCTTTCTAATTCTGAATAGCCGTTCAGCCGGCGATAACAAAGAGGGAGGCTGGGATCCCAAGGGCATATCTGTGAAGCCAAAACAACACAACACACAGACCACTGAGGCAGTGATTTAAAACACAGCCACTATGCACATACCTATCACTAACTGGCTGACCCCAGGTAAGCACACATGAGCCACAAGCCCCCCAAAATGGTAACGGCAGGGGGAGGGGAAATCACTGTTCCAGGACTGTACAGTACACTGGGGACATAGCTCTTGGGGAGAGACAGCACTATAGAGGGACTTATAATCATTCCTGTGCCCACATTTTCCACAGGCTGTGTTTATTACAGAAGAGATCTCA
Organism: Dermochelys coriacea; assembly: GCF_009764565.3. Classification (NCBI taxonomy): domain Eukaryota; kingdom Metazoa; phylum Chordata; order Testudines; family Dermochelyidae; genus Dermochelys; species Dermochelys coriacea. The sequence goes on along the minus strand of NC_050095.1, from coordinate 4,855,306 downwards.
CTGCTGAGGGTGAGCAGGAAATCAAGGGAGGGTCTTCTCCAAGACTGCAGCTTGTGGCCTGGCCCTTATGTGGCTCACCTGTGTGCAGCAGTGGTCTCCCCCACCCACCTTGTGACAGCAGAGTGGCGCAGGAAAGTTACTCTTAATGGGGCAAGAAACAAAACAGCTCTGCCAAAGAACCTGCGGCAGCAAATTGCCCAGTGTCTCCAGGAGAGTTTCATGGAGATCTCTGGGGCAGATTCCCGTGAAGTGAGGGAGTCAATCAACACCCTGTTCTGCCACTCAGACTAAGCATGTGGTGGTACACACCCCATACAGATACAAGCCTCCTTTCTGCAACCCTCCTGCCCCCAACAACTCGCTTCAGTGATTCCCAAAATCAAAGCCACTTACCAGGGGCCTTCTTTCCTGTGTGTGCTTTGCCAAGCTCCGACAGCTGTGACTGGCTAGCCTCCTCCGGGGTAGAGGAAAACTCCCGGCTGCATGCATCCCTGACCTTCAACTCATCCTCTGCCTCTGGGTCCCCTCCGCCTCCACATCCTCGTTCAAGATCTCCTCCTCCTGGCTCGGTGCACTCTCCACTGGCACGCGAGCCACGGAAGTATCCACAGTGGCCTTCACAGTGGAGGTGAGGTCACCACCGAGTATCGTGTCCAGCTCTTTGTAGAACCGTGAGCTTATGGGCGTAGGACTGGAACGGCGGTTTGCCTCCTGCACCTTGTGGTAGGCATTCCACAACTCCTTCACTTTGACCCTGCACTGCAGTGTGTCCCGGTCATGGCCCTTTTCTCCCATTCATCATGAAATCTGTCCGTTGTTATCATAATTCCTATGGCTGGAGCACAGCTGGGACTGGACAGCCTCCTCTCCCCAAATGCCGATGAGCTTCAGCAGCTCAGCATTACTCCAAACGGAGGATCACCTGGTGCACAGAGCAGGCATGGCCACCTGGAAAGCTGAGACCACTGCATGCGTCATCGAGCACACAGGAAGGGGACTTTCAAAATTCACAAGGAATTTAAGAGGTGGGGTGCACAGTTGGTCACTGAGGGCAGGGCAGTAGAGTTCAAACCGATGACCAGAGAGGGGAGAACAGGGATTGTGGGACACCTCCTGGAGGCCAATCGCAATTCTGTAATCGACCAGGGTGTCTACAATGGTACAGCGACACTGTAGCCCCAGCGCAGAAAGCTCTACGCCTCTCACCGGGGTGGTTTTTTTTTTTGCAGCACTGAAACTGCAGAGTGGCTTGGCAGTGTGTGCACCTCGGGAGTTACACTGTAGAAAGCTGCTTTCCTGTGCAGAAACTTGCCCGTGTAGACAAGGCCGTAGAGGGCTTACATAACATAAAAACGCAAGACTGGTCAACCTGGGTCAGACCAATGGTCCAGCTAGCCCAGTGTGCTGCTTGAGAGTGACCAGTGACAGATGCTTTTGAGGGAATGTACAGAAAAGACTTGTTGACCTGCAAGGTGAGGGTCTTTCACCCTTACCTTTGAATTTATTGTTGTTGATTCCTACTTATCCTATATCTTACCACCCCTCCCCTGAGGTGTCTGGGCAAATCAGGTGTGAACCACTCCTTTGATACAGACGTGTCCCAATCCAGCTGAATTGAGGCAGACTTTGGGCCAATCTCAGTTTGGAAAAGGCCCGCTTCACCCAGCAGGTTTCTCAAAGTATCCGTTGCTGTGAACCGCATGTAGCGTGGATGTGTGAACCCCAAAGATATTAAACATGAAAGAAACACAAGACCATTCGGAGGTTTCCAGAGCCAGGCCTGAGGGCTAAACAGCTGTGCTCAAAAGGAGAAGGGGCCTCACCACCTATAAAAATAACTGGTTACAAAAACAAAACAAAAACTAAATTAAAAAACCCAAAACAAAACAAACTCAGAAAAGCTCCCATCACACATCCATCACCATTTTAGATTTTTACATCTCCTGCCTGATGTGACATCTTTGCTTTGCAAACAAGACCTGGGGAACTCTATGGCTGTTACACTCTAACTGCTGTTACAGGGTCGGGCCAGATGGCTATAGGAGAGTAATAGAAGGCAGATATATTAGCCCCAGGCTAAGTAGGTCCCTTTTCCCTGGGTAAGGTAACAGGGAAGGTTCCAGAACAATCAGGAACCTTCTGAAGACAATTAAGACAGGCTGATTAGAACACCTGCAGCCAATCAAGAATCTGCTAGAATCAATTAAGACAGGCTAATCAGGGCACCTGGGTTTTAAAAAGGAGCTCACTTCAGTTTGTGGTGTGCGTGTGAGGAGCTGAAAGTGAGAACGCAAACAATTGGAGGACTGAGGAGTACAAGCATCATCAGACACCAGGAGGAAGGGTCTATGGTGAGGATAAAGAAGGTGTTGGGAGGAGGCCAGGGGGAAGTAGCCCAGGGAGTTGTAGCTGTCGCACAGCTGTTCCAGGAGGCTCTCTAGACAGCTGCATTCCACAGGGCCCTGGGCTGGAACCCGGAGTAGAGGGTGGGCCCGGGTTCCCCCCAAACCTCCCAACTCCTGGTCAGACACAGGAGGAGTCGACCTGGACTGTGGGTTCAGAAAAACGGCCAAGCTGAGGGCTGCAGTGAATCTCCAAGGCGAGCAAATCCGCCAATAAGCGCAAAACCCACCAAGGTAGAGCAGGAACTTTGTCACAACTGGTGTCAGCAGTGGGATCTGGTGTCCACAGCGCGGCAGAAGGAGGAGTGTGTTTGGAAGGGGGGGAAAAAAAAAGGGAAGAGGGTGTATTTTTATTTTTCTCACCACAATGGAGGAGGTAGTGCGGGCCCTGATACAAGCCACAGCTGTCCAGCAGGAGGCTACTCGTGTCCAGGCAGCTGCCCAACAAGAGGAAGTGCGGCTGCAGCAAGAGACTAATCACCTGCTGAAGGACCAGGCTGCTCAAGACCAGGCTATTTTGCAGGAACGGGTAAACCAGGTAAAGGCCCTTACCAAGCTGAACCGTGGCCATGATGGGATGCAGATCATGCGGGCCAGCAATTGGCTGCAGAAAATGACGCGGGAGGATGATGTAGAGGCGTATCTCCTGGCCTTTGAGAGGACAGCCCTGCGGGAGGCTTGGCCCCAAGAACAGTGGTATGGCCTCCTCGCCCCATTCCTGTGGGGAGGCCCAGAAGGCCAACTATGATCTGCCTGAAGAGGCTGCGGCAGACTAACCCCAGCTGAAAGCAGAGATCCTGGCCAGATCTGGGGTAACGACCGCAGTGCGGGCCCAGCGATATCATGAGTGGAGGTACCAGGAAAACAAAACCCCACGGTCCCAATTATATGACCTCATCCATCTCGCACTAAAGTGGTTACAAACTGAGTCCCGGACTCCAGAGGAGATACGAGAGGTTCTGGTCATCGACTGGTACATGAGAGGACTACCGCCAGACCTTCGCACCTGGGTAAGCCAGAACGAACCCTCCACCTACAACAAGGTTGTCGCGCTGGTAGAAAGGCGAAGGACAGCAAGGGAGCTGACCCGACTAATTAAGGAAGAAGCACCCCGGGTTAAACTAGCAGCACCAAGCCCTAGAGCTCGGGTGACTGGGCCACCAGGAGAGCCCAGGTGGAAAAAGAGAGGGGCTGAAGGCCCACCAGAAGCCACAAAGAGTCAGAGCACTGAGTGGGAAGAGGATTGTGATGTTAGACTACCCAAACCAAGAGACTGGGGAATGCTTAGGGCTCCATACAGATGTTACGCTTACGGGGAATGGGGACACATAGCTGCACAGTGTCCCAATGCCAAGGAGCCTATGCAGTGTAACCTGGGGAATTGGGCAGACCCGTGCTCCCTAATCCACCTTGTGGGGGTCTCACTAACCCCACATATGTACACTAGACCAGTGAAGCTAAATGGGATAGAGACCACTGCTCTGGTTGATTGAGGGAGTGCTATCACGCTTGTCTCGGGGAAGCTCGTGAAGCGTAGTCAGCTGCTGTGGGCTAAGTGTACGGGGATAACATGCGTCCATGGGACAGTTGGTTATTACCCCACCAACCCAGTAAAAATAGAGATTTAGGGGAACGCTACTGAGGTAGCAGCAAGTGTAGTCCTTAAACTCCCATACCCAGTGCTCATAGGAAGGGAATTCCCAGGGTTTGGAGACTTACTCCCGGTAGCGGAATTGGAGAAAGGGGGAAGCCCTGAAAGTAGTGAGGCATCCACAATAGACTGTCAACCCCCAACCTTCTCTGCATGGTCGGTCACAAGGGTAAACCATCATCCCAGAAGGTAATAACATAGTGTTTCCATGGCCCATTTCACAGCTAGGCACTCTTTCAACCACGGCATACTTCTGCTTTCCTGCTGAGGTAGAGGATTGGGTGTTCTTTGTCTCTGACCATCTGCGATAGGACAGCTCCCAATCCTACTTCAGATGCATTCTTTGTTGAAGTCTGGGGATATAAGCACGGGGTTATTGCAGAGGGCTGTCTGTAGATCCATGAATGCTTTCTCTGCGGCATCTGTCCACTTCACCATGTCTGGACCCCAGGCTTTTATCAGGTCTGTCAGGCGACTTGCGCTCTGGTAGCAAAATGGGGAATAAATCATAGATAGTACCCCATCACACCCAGGAATGCCTGGATTGCTTTTTCCGATTCGACCGGGGCCAATTTTGGGTTGCTTCCCGTTTGTTTAGTTGGGATGACAGTTCACCCTTGTGACCGATCACGCACCCCTCCAGTGGATGCAGCAAAATAAAGAGAAGAACACAAGGGTGACCAGATGGTTCCTGTCCCTACAACCTTTCCAATTCACCATACAACACCGGGCTGGAAGCCACCATGGCAATGCAGATGGCTTGTCACGAGTACACTGCCTGATATCCCAAATTGCCCAACCCCGTAAGGTTGAGCAGAGGGGGGGGGGGGATATGTGACAGGGTTGGGTCAGATGGCTATAGGAGAAGTAATAGAAGGCAGATATATTAGCCTCATGCTAAATAGGTCCCTTTTCCCTGGGTGAGGTAACAGGGAAGGTTCCAGAACAATCAGGAACCTTCTGGAGACAATTAAGACAGGCTGATTAGAACACCTGCAGCCAATCAAGAATCTGCTAGAATCAATTAAGACAGGCTAATCAGGGCACCTGGGTTTTAGAAAGGAGCTCACTTCAGTTTGTGGTGTGCGTGTGAGGAGCTGGGAGCAAGAGGCACTAGGAGCTGAGAGTGAGAACGTGGACTGTTGGAGGACTGAGGGGCACAAGCATCATCAGACACCAGGAGGAAGGGCCTATGGTGAGGATAAAGAAGGTGTTGGGAGGAGGCCATGGGGAAGTAGCCCAGGGAGTTGTAGCTGTCGCACAGCTGTTCCCGGAGGGACTCTAGACAGCTGCATCCAACAGGACCCTGGGCTAGAACCCGGAGTAGAGGGTGGGCCCGGGTTCCCCCCAAATCCTCCCAACTCCTGGTTAGACACAGGAGGAGTCGACCTGGACTGTGGGTTCAGAAAATGGCCAGGCTGAGGGCTGCCGTGAAGCTCCAAGGCGAGCAAATCCACCAATAAGCGCAAGGTAGAGCAGGAACTTCGTCACACTGGGTAAAAGGTTACACATCTTGTCTTGAGTAATTTTCCTCCTAACAGAAGATTCATTTTAAAATTTATCAAAATAAATTCCATTTGAAATAGAAATAATTACCATCTATACTGGGTCTCTATTCTTGTATATGCTATTTCTCTCCCATATTCCCACTCTAATTCCTTTGGAGTGAGGTTTTAATTTCAGGATTAGCCACCATTTCCTATATAGTAGGAGGGGGCAGGAAGAGAACTAGAAAACCTGAATTATATTGTAATACTGAAAGTGATCACATAATCAACTTCTCACATCACAGTAATTAACTTCATGTTTAATTTCATTGTCGCTGGTAACAATTTATTCAAAGATTACAAAATATAAACCTATAGGGCAGTTTTCTCTTAATTCCCATTTCCACCCAAGGAGTTCTGTGTGAAGTCTCATTCTACAATAACCTAGGGGCCTTCCATTTCTATGAGTTCGTTTCTCCCTGGGTCTTCTCCTATAACTGTGGGTGGAGGGGGTCTCAAACGACATGGGAAGTTTGCATCATGACAAAAACCACCTGAGCTCTATTTCCACACTTTCTAAACTTTCAGACTAGCAGGAGGTGGAGAAGTGACACAAATGCATAAGACTTAATAGCAAAACTAAGAGACCAAACCACAGACTCTGGACTCAGCATTTATGTATTCTGCAGTCTGAACTTGGAATCTGATACATTCGCTCATTAGGTACCATGATTTTCCCAGCATGGAAGTGCTTTTTGTCCAACGAGGCAGCCAGATTGGAACCCATAGGCATGGAATGGCTCTGAAGGAATCAGCTGTTTCTCTCTGTGCTTTAGGAAACTTTGGATCCAAATAGTAAAAGACAGTTGTTCCCAGTTTCATCATGGCATCCTTTAGAATTGTGATCGATGCCACTTAACTAGGAAACAGCATTCTAAAAATAGTTTCACTGGGCCACAGATCACCATAGCTTCCATCTCTGCGGTGAAAATCAACCACTAATATCTACGATTTCTACCTGAGTTCTTGTCAAATTGTTGACCTTACTTGGAGTAATTTTACACTTCTCTGGTGCAAAATTCTTCACCAACCACACAACATATCAGTAGCGATAGTGAGGTATAAATCCCCCAAATATGCCCTTTTATTTCCTTAATTTGGTGGCACAGATTTAAAATAGGAACTAAATGCAGGTGCGGCTTAGAATCCCTGCAAGACACCAAATGTCAGGTATCTATTAAAAATAGGTATCTTTCTGCAGCTATATCACATTCATCATGGATTTTATTTTCTACACATTTGCAGCATCTCCCAGGGGTGAGCTGAACAGAAATGTCACTTCCATCTTCCCCATCTCTACCATGATAGGGATTGCATTTCCCAAATAATAGTGAACACGCACCTGATTAGGAAGGAGAGATCTTCAAGAGCGATCTGCTGCAGGGCCTGGGCCACAACTGATTTGGGAGGCAAATGAATGGGTATTTTGCTTATTTACAAGTCATTTACTAGGGAATTCTCTTCTCAGCCCTTTAGAGAAAATATTGACCTAACCAACTGAACAACAGGGGGATTGGGATAGTGATGAGGAATAAGGGAATCCCTCTGACTTACCCTACCTTATTCTATCATTACACATGGTGAAATGACACTTTTCTCTATCTCTGCAATGTTCCTGCTCTTTGCTATAGTTCAATATATTTTAAGTGAGGAAAATGGTAGTAAAAGTATCTGCTCTGCAGCACAACCTGAAGCAACACCAAAGCAACTGGGAATGAAACAATTTGGGAGAACTTGATGACCAACACTTGATTTGAAATGGAGGAACGGTATAACCGTGATGCTCAGGGTTTGTTTAGACTAGGAAAAGTAATGCAGTTTAGGTCAGGTCAAGGGGAAAGCTAATGCCAAACATTGCACCTGGACTGCATCTGCTCCACAACTATAATTGTCTTTTTACACCAAGATCACTCACTTGATCAGCCAACGCTATGTCCAGTCCTAGTGGATGTACAGTACAGGTAGTTTTTGCCTCAGTGTAGCTTGTTGGGAATCAAACCTCTCTCTCCCACCTAGAGCTGAAGAATGTTCTGTGCTGGAGGGTCCTCTATGATGAGATAACTGGCTCTGTGAATATGGGGAAAGTGGTGGAGGTGATATATCTTGACTTTAAAAAAGCTTTTGATACGGTCCCCCACAGTATTCTTGCCAGCAAGTTAAAAAAGTATGGATTAGATGAATGGACTATAAGGTGGACAGAAAGCTTGCTAGATTGTTGGGCTCAACAGGTAGTGATCAACAGCTCAATGTCTAGTTGGCATCCGGTATCAAGCAGAGCATCCCAGGGTCGGTCCTGGGGCCAGTTTTGTTCAACATATTTATTAATGATGGAATGAATTGCACCCTCAGCAAGTTCGCAGAGGACAATAAAATGGGGAGAGAGGTAGATATGTTGGAGGGTAGGGATAGGGTTCAGAGTGACCGAGACAAATTAGAGGATTGGGCCAAAAGAAATCTGAGGAGGATCCAACAAGGACAAGTGCAGAGTCTTGCACTTAGGAAGGAAGAATCCCATACATTGCTACAGGCTGCAGACTGACTGGCTAAGCAGCAGTTCTGCAGAAAAGGACCTGGGGATTACAGTGGACGAGAAGCTGGATGAGAGTCAGCAGTGTGCCCTCGTTGCCAAGATGGCCAATAGCATATTGGGCTGTATTAGTAGAAGCATTGCCAGCAGGTCGAGGGAAGTAATTATCCCCCTCCATTCGGCACTGATGAGGCCACACCTAGAGTATTGCGTCCAGTTTTGGTCCCCCCCACAACAGACGGGATGTGGACAAATTAGAGAGAGTCCAGCGTCAGGCAACGGAAATCATTAGGGGGGTGGGGCGCATGACTTACGAGGAGAGGGTGAGGGAAGTGGGGTTATTTAGTCTGCAGAAGAGAGGAGGGATTTGATAACAGCCTTCGAAGTGTGGTTTGAAAGAGAATGGAGTTCGGCTGTTCTCAGAGGTGGCAGATGACAGAACAAGGAGCAATGGTCTCAAGTTGCAGTGAGGGAGGTCTAGGTTGGATATCAGGAAACACTATTTCACTAGGAGGGTGGTGAAACACTGGAATGGATTAACTAGGGAGGTGGTGGAATCTCCATCCTTAGGGGTTTTTAAGTACCGGCTTGACAAAGCCTTGGCTGGGATGATTTAGTGGGTGTTGGTCCTGCTTTGAGCAGGGGATTGGACTAGATGACCTCCTGATGTCTCTTCCAAGCATAATATTCTATGATTCTATGACACACATTCCTACAACTCAATAGAAAAGATCAGACGACTGACCCCCAAAGAAGGGTGAGCTGCAAAAGGCAGAAGCAGACAACTCATCTGGGGGAGCTGAGAGATCACGGTGAAGATGGTTGAAAGATCACTATGTGGGAATTAGTGAATGTGATTTAAAAAAAAAAAAAAAAAAATCTTTGGCCAGCCCTAGTCAAGACATTTATTACAGTTCTCTCTCCTGTGGATTTTCTGATGTCTACTAAGGTGTGAGCTCTGATTGAAGTTTTTCCCACACTCAGAGCATGTGTAGGGCGTCTCTCCTGGGTGGATTCTACGATGAGGTATAAGATTTGCGCTCTGACTGAAGCGTTTCCCACACTCAGCGCAGGTGTAGGCTCTCTCTCCTGTGTGAATTCTCTGATGTGTGATAAGGTTTGAGCTCCGATTGAAACGTTTTCCACACTCAGGGCATGTGTAGGGTTTCTCTCCTGTGTGGATTCGAAGATGTGTGATAAGGTGTGAGCGCTGGTTAAAGCTTTTCCCACACTCAGAGCACGTGAAGGGCGTCTCTCCTGTGTGAATTCTATGATGTGTGATAAGGTGTGAGTGTCGACTAAAGCTTTTCCCACACTCGGAGCATGTGTAGGGCCTCTCTCCTGTGTGGATTCGCTGATGTGAGATAAGGGTTGAACTATCAATGAACCGTTTCCCACACTCAGAACATCCATAAGGTTTCTCACCCGTGTGGATTCTCCGATGTGTGATAAGGGCAGAGCTTCGATTGAAGCTTTTCCCGCACTCAGAGCATGTGTAGGGTTTCTCTCCAGTGTGGGTTCTCCAATGTGTGATAAGGGCTGAACTCCGACTGAAGCTTTTTCCGCACTCAGAGCACATGTAGGGTCACTCTCCTCTGTGCATTCTCTGATGTGTGAAAAGGTCTGAGCTCCCACTGAAGCTTTTCCCACACTCATGGCATGTGTAGCGTGTCTCTTCCAAGTTGATTCTCTCGTGTGTAATAAGGTCTGAGTGGCTAATTAAGTTTTCCTCTGGCCTCTGCTGAGTCTCACACACTTTTTCTTTTTCTGGGAGTCCACAACTCCCAGAAATATTCCCTCTGGATCTTCCTGATAATGTCCCATGTGGTTCTACTTGCTCAGCATCTTCCTCCTGGGGTTTCTCGTCCTCATTCTCACTCACCATCCCATCACCTGATGCGAGACAGAGAGAATACAGACATAGGTCACTCCCTGCACCAAAGAGAAAGAAAATCTCAGAGAAAGGGATGAACAAACCAAAATATGTGCGGAAGAGATCAAACCTATCTGGAGCTGATTTTTCCCAAACCTTTCCCCAGAGGATAGAGGAAGGGATTAGTTTTGCTCCGCATCTCACCAGAACACTCTGGGGAAAGCTACATTTGGGAGGGACCTGCTGCCAGTTGTCGAAGTATAGGTGGGAAGCCATGAGTGACCTCTGCCTAATGATTCCACATCTGCAGGGAACAATACTGAACTTGGAGAGCTCACAAGGTCTTTATAGGGCATCCCAAACATTCACGGAGAGTTTTTGAGTTGGGTTAACCAATTCCTCACCTGTGCAGGCAGCTCTCAGGAGCACTTCTTTCTCAGAGCCCTGGCAGTCTAGGACCCATGGCTCTTCCCCTTGTTCCAGCTGTGAGATCACATCAGGTTTGGAAATTGGAAACCCTACTCAAGGCAAAGAAAACAAGGAAGGTCAGTGGAATTTGTCAGATACTTGTCACAAAGAATATTCCATGGTTTTAAGACCAGCTCATTTTTAAGCAGTAACATCCCAAGGCCAGCTTCCTTGGCTCAAAGTGGCAGGAGAGTTATTATTATTATAGATCATATTCATTACCTTAGTGCCTAAGAACCAACTAAAAGTGGGTCCTCATTGTGCTAGGCACAGTACAAACACAGAATAGTAGATGGCCTATTCCTGGAAGAATTTACAATCTAAA